>NW_026089624.1:4290739-4311916 GCF_024586455.1 Bactrocera neohumeralis
ATGTAGCTACACGCATAATTGTACCAAAATTTAAATCAGATAACCTACTTCTTATTTTATGTTTGTTTAATTTGGTTTTTGAAAAAAATTGTTCACAAGAGTTTGTGCTTCGAAACATAGATGTAATTTTCGAAGCAAAAAGTTTCAAACCAGGTTATTTCTTTAAACTTCCTTATAAAAAGTAATTTCAATAATAACTTCAGGTTATGAACCACTGCTTTTTAAAATACATATACACAAATGAATCTTATGAGAGCGCAATGTAAATAATTACCCAACAACGCTTCTACCGCCCTCTTACTGTAGAATTTCCAACGACTTGGGGTTTTCCCCATAGAAACGACTCAGCTAATTGCTCTCTCACAACGCAGAGTTGCCAGGCTCGATATACTGTAGTAATTATAAAAATTGTCTTCAATACATTTGAAATTTTCTTAAACTAATGCAAAATCAGAATCGAATGCTATTATTTATAAATATAATGTATAAACTAGTTTTACTAGTTTTATTTCACTTTTGATATTTTATATTGCGAAAAATTATAATTGAAAAGTTATATGTGTGCAAAACTACATATGCGTATTTAGTAATGGCAACATTGTTCGCATGAAAACGAGAAGATAGCGCTTGCCGCTCGTAGCGGAGGGAGAAGCGAAATAAGATGTTTCTGCCATTAGCGTTTGTATTCTATTTGTGTTCTTAGCCCAGTGGTCGGAATGAGAGGATCTGTCACTGTGTTGGTGAGCACGAAAAAAAAGTAGCCCAGTGAGAAATCGGAATTAAAATTAAGCAAATTTTATAATTAATTAAGAGTATAATGAAAATTAACAAAATGTCTTTCAAAGATATATTCCCTATTATCTTTAAAAGACTTGAAACATAAAAGGCATTGCATGGCACCAAAGCCATTTAGAATCATAAAATATTTCTCGCAGGGCACATTTGGTTTTGCGCTATAGTCTCGCGTGATGTTAATTCGTTGCTGGCTCGACAACGACTAAACGATAGAGCGTAAGCGTACGTGTGAAGTTAGTTTGCAAAATTTTGCTATGAAATGACGACCACTGTCTTAGCCACTCTCAATCAATAATGCCATACCGCGCAAATATATTTTTATTTGATGATTTCTTATATTTTTTAAAATATGTGTTCCCTTTCTATAGCGCGTGTTATTATTTTAATACGTTTTCAGAGGCAACTTAGATTTTTTAAATTTAAAAGAACAATTATAGAAAAAACCTCGATTCCTTGAATATTTTGATAAAACAACCAAACTTAAAATATCACAAATATTAATATATATTTATATATATATATATATATAATATATATTTATATAAGCATTTTCATTAAATGGAACTGCAATATGTTTAAACAAAATATATATTATGGTCACAAGTATCTTTTTTTATATATGCAGATATATAAAACTGCCTTGCATATGGACGTATAAAAGCCCACAACTTGAGAAAAGTTTTCCCAATTGTAGCTAAAATGAATGTTTACAACTGGCATCACCACCACTAATTTTCTATCGCATGTACAGTGATGTGAACAAAATAGGAACAACCATAAGTTGTTGTGAAGTTTTAAAATGTGCTGTTTTCTCATTACATAAAATTGTTTTTAGATACAAGCATAACTCATATAATTTTTCCTAACAGTGCAGTGATTAGAATTTCCCACCATGTAAAGGTAAATAAAAACAAATATAAATACGAAACTCTACAACCTGCAAATTATGTTTACCCCTGTTTGTTCACACAACTGTACAATTCCGATATGAAGTAAACTTCCGCTCTTTAATTTGTATACAATATCAGTATTGCCGCAACCAGGGATAATGTGATGCCCAACTTATTCCAGTGTGAGAGCGCCTCATAATAAGCGTTTTTTAAAACATTTTCCATTATGGCCAGATCGAGCCAAATAAGAATTTTTGGGCATTTAAATTAAGACACCCAACATTTACTACGATTGCAAAGTATTATATATTGGACTTCTAATAATAGGTTGTCAAAAAAGTTTTACGGTATTTTCGCTAGTTGGCGCTGAAAGCGCGTAGTTCTAGTTTTATTCGTCGCAATACCTTTTTGGAAAGCTCATTTCACGCGCTAACACGTGTTTGATTGATTGTCGTTTCTTTTAAGTCGTTCGTGAGTTATAGCGTCGCAAACATGGAGCAAAATAAAGAGAAAATACGGCATATTTTACAGTACTACTACGATAAAGGCAAAAATGCATCTCAAGCCGCCAATAAAATTTGTTCAGTTTATGGACCCGATACAGTTTCCATTTCCACCGCACAACGATGGTTTCAACGGTTTCGTTCTGGTGTAGAGGTGATCGAAGATGCGCCACGCTCCGGAAGGCCTGTCGTCGAAAATTGCGATGAAATCGCTGAATTGGTCGGAAAAGACCGGCATAATAGCACCCGTAGCATCGGTCAAGAGCTGGGCATGAGTCATCAAAAATTCATTTCAATTTCAATTTATTCATTATATGGCGAAACTACTTAAATCCTTTTTTATGATTTTATGGTATATTAAAACAACTAACTTTTGATCTTTCAATACTTAATAAGGTGAATTAAGCCTGTTCGTTCTCAATTAATAAATGTTTTTAATCATTTGTAATTGAAATATAATTCTACTATGCAAAACGTTTCATGAAATATATTTAAATTTCGCATTTTCTTTGATTTTCATTGTATAAATTTTTATTAGCGATCATGAACGGCGGCAACAAATTCTTCCGTTCACATATATTTTTGGTATAATTTCAATTTGGCCGTTCCAGTCATTCCAATTGCAAAACGTCAAAACCTACCCAATCCAGTCAACTGTCAAAGTTCGGTAGGTGAGCGGTTCTCACATTTCCAGTGACAGGACAGTTGGGGATCTCTTTTTCTCTGACCGCAACCACTCTGCGATGAACATTAAGTTATGGAGAAATGTAATTGATTATTTTCGCAACATTTTATGCCCTTCCCTCCGTAAACTGATATTCCCCTCATCAAGCTCTCGTGCGCACTTTGCTAACTTTGCGGGCTAAAAATGTGCCCATACCTGCTCTATATGATTGGTTGTTTAGTATGTTGCATATTAATGGTATGTTATAATGGTAAAAATAGGTAAAATTAGGTCGATACTACCCCAACTCCCATATACTACTACATATAATGATTTTCGTTTTTCTAACAAAACTTATGTGTCTGTCAGGCTATGAATTATATATGGTATAAGTATACTACAAGAAATTGTTTCGATTTCGATTGCACCTTGTTTTTAAATTGAATTTAGAATCCTTAAACTGGTAAATACATATTATTCAATAAATATTTAATTCTTGAACCATAAGAAATAATTGTATTCCAAAAAATCATTCTATTTTTTCCATTTTGCTAATAAAATATTGCCATCCTCATTAAATTTCTAAACGGTTCAATAGATTAAACAGGTGTATCTATAATTCTAAAACATTAATAGTTTTGCTACCCTCAATGGCAATACGTATACATTTGATGGTTGGTTAGCAATAGCTTTTAAAATAAATCACAAAAGGGTGAGGGTTAATGCCACTGCAGACGTCGAGGAATGGACATGGACTTTTCACATAGTTCTGATAAAACTGAAAACTCTTTGAACATTTGGATTAGCCATCATAAGTAAGTCCCAAACAAATAAGAAAGAGATAAACTCGGGTTTAACTGAACATTTCATACTCTTACAACTTGCGAAGATTTAAGCCAGGAAAGTTTTCACTCGATTTTATTTATTCTAAGCACAAATACGCACCGTTGTAAGAAAAACACGGTCCCTCAGCACACAGGCATACTATCAAGAAAGGATTCCCTCTGAATTTCAATTATGTAATATATAGCTTACACATTATCCAAAAATTTTTTTATTTAAAAGTCAACAATAGGTACTGGAGTCCAAATATTTCCTAGCTAGGGTCTGGAACAGTTTTTGATGGCTTTCGTGCAAAATTTTATCTAGTTATATTAATTGCTTCTTGATTCGTACAAGAAAAAATCGGATAGAACTTACAATTGTGTTGTATGAGAAATATGCGTGTCTAAAGTTCAATTTCGCCCATTTGCACAAATTTAATTGAAATCCGTCTGCGGATCTTGAGACATGTGTCTTCACATAAAAGTGGGCAGTTAAAAGTTAATGTCTCTAGCATTTAGTTATTGTTTTATTGCACTTTAAGTAGTTTTTAACAGTACTGTTCTATGGGGAGTAAGTGGAGTTATTATTCGATTTCATCCATTTTCACACTGTAGGTAAGAGTTTTATATTATTTACGTTGGACGAATTAGGTCGTTATAGCATTAGTGGTTTAACCCTTTCACGCTGGAGTTTTATTTCGGTTCCCAGGATATTTTTGTGCCAGTTTGTTTTCAAAATGTGATAATAACGTTAAAAAAACATGTTCTGCGTACTTAAGAAATCGCTAAGTCCTTTCGTTATCCTGGGACATATTATCCCAATAAGGTTTTATACATAAGTCCCTAGAATAATGTATCATGCTGCAAAACAATTAATTTTTAAATACTATATATTTATTTATAAGATTTTGTGACTTTTCTGCTGGGAAAACATTTATTTATGATAAGGTTTAAAGCAGTTAAAACATAGTGCATTATTACATCCGGTGCAAATATAATTAGTTCTAGTTTCCTTTTGTAAGGCAGTGCGTGTACGTTTACTTGGTTCTCCGCCAGTCCGAATAGTTTTTATTTTATTGGGACAAATAAATCCCATATTAAACTCAAATTGGGACAATATATCTCAAGAATTGAAAATTTGTATAAACCTCACCGTTTTGAATATCTTTTATATGTTTTATGCAAAATTCAAGCAGGAATTGGCAAGATCTACACTTTATTTTGCTTTATACAACGTGGTTTTACCGTTAACCGTTAATACGTACTTTTGACAACTTTTGTCCTGCCAAATCAGCGAAATTTCCAAACAGCTATCGCAGACTTGATCAGTACTGCCAAACGGCATATTTTTAATACATGTTGAGGGATTTTTATATATATAGCATTTCGAATGCAGATGGGATATATTGTTAAGAGATGTGTACACTAAACTTAATATAGGGGTCATGCCCCCTTTTTTTCTAATTTTTTGCCCACAGTTTCCCCTTGCTACTGCGATCTCCTGTGACGAATTTTAGTTCTATATCCTAATTTAGTGCTCAGTTATGGCATTTTTTAAGTTTTCGGTCAATGGCGTTTTGTGGCGTTGCAGTGGTTACCTTTTGACCAAAATTGCCCAAATCGAAAAAAAGCTGCAGAAACCCCTATGCACCGACTATATGCGAAATGCACTATTATGCCTATAGTTGACTTTTTTCCACAAATATCAGTAAATATTTGAAATATGTAAATGAACTTTGGAGAAAAACATTTCCAGGTAATAGTATGTCTGTGTGCTAAAAATGGGCTGCATAAATCTTCCCTTAGCTCCATATACCACATATAAAAATTCAGTTGACTTTATATGAATTAGGGTGCTTCAAAATTTTTTTTAAATTTTTTTTTTCAACTCTTACCACATCAAATGTTAGTGATTGACAAACAAAAAATCTTCCCTCAAGCAGGCGCTGTAGCTTAACTCTAAGGGGTCGCTATTTTTTTAGGTTCCTATACATTTAACAAAGGAATTTTCGTTTTTTCATTCAAACTAAAATTTCACCAACTAATTTTCTTTTCTCAAAAATAACCATCATATATTCATAAAGTTGGCTTTTCAAAATTCAAAAGACTTTTAGACTTATTCTGCAAGCAGACCTGGTAGTCCTAGTGGTAAAATGGCAAAGGTTTCGAATCGTATTCAACTCAGATATTCAAAGAATATATCGCCGAATACTCGTTGAAAGCAAATACACTCCGTTTCTAAAAATCTTACTTTCGAAATTCCTAAATGATCCAATAGAATATTTCGAATTACAAACTGTTACGATTGATATTAACTGTCTCCTATATTTAGCTATCCGTACCCTCCTCAAATTCGCGGATGATGTACAATAATTAGAATTAGCTACCCTTCCTAACCCGAATCGAATTTTTTGCCCCTTAAGCCCACTATATAAAGACCCAACGAATTTAGAACCTTTAACTCCAGGCCATTTCTTAATGGTAACCTTTTACTAACCCCAGCAGAACCCAACTTAGAAGATGCACACCTAAGCAGCGTACAAAGATAGCAAACGCTAAAGATACTTAATCAACACTTCTGCAAACGATGAAAAGAAGTACTACTGTGCCCAAAAAATAAGGTGACATTGTATTTATTTTGAAAATTCTTTATTTATTCTTCCAAATTAATTTCATCCCCTTCAAAGTAATCCCCTTCCGATGCAATGCACTTATGCCAACGGTTTTTCCAATCTTCGAAACACTGGTTGTAGTCACTTTCCGGGATGGCCTTCAGTTCCGTCTTCGCTGCGGCTTGAATCTCCTCTGTCGTATAAAAACGGTGTCCCCGGAGCGGTCTTTTGAGCTTGGTGAACAGCCAGAAGTCGCACGGCGCCAGATCAGGTGAATACGGTGGTTGCGGAACGATATGGGTTGAGTTTTGGCGAAATGATCACGAATTACGAGGGCGGTATGGGATGGTGCATTATCGTGGTGTAAAAACCAAGAATTGTCTTTCCACAATTCCGGCCTTTTTTGGCGGATAGCGTTACGCAAACGACGCATAACGTTCAAATAATATTCCTTGTTGACTGTTTGACCGGTTGGAAGAATTCATAATGCACAACACCACGATAATCGAAGAAAACAGTCAACATGACCTTGATTATTGAGCGACTTTGGCGCAATTTTTTTGGTCTCGGCTCTCTTTTGGCACGATATTCGCTCGATTGATCGGTTGTTTCGGGGTCGTAAGCATAGATCCAAGTCTCATCGCCAAGTATAATGTGTTTCATGACAAAATGGTAGTCGGAAAGCATCATTTCACACACTTCAACGCGACGCCTTTTTTCCAAAAAATTCAATGTTTTCGATACCAGTCCAGATTTGAGGCCCAAAACATCCTTCAAAATGGTATTGATATCGATATGCCAACTTCATCAGCAAGGTCTCTAACTGGTAATCGGCGGTTTTTCAACACCAAACCTTTGATTTATTGAACGTGAGCTTCGTCGGTTGAGGTTGATGGTCGCCCGGACGCTCTTCGTCTTCGACACGTTCACGGCCGGCTTGGAACTCACTATACCATTTGTAAACATTTTTTTTAGACATAGCCTCATCACCAAAGGGTTTCTGCACCATCCTCAACGTATCCGCAGCAGAAAATTGATTCCGTAAACAAAATTTAATGCAAATTCTTTGCTCAACAAATTTCGACATCGTAAAAAACGAAAAACTCACTTTTAGCAGCGGAGAAAACCACACGTATCTCAAACACTAATGAATATTTTGACATGAAATTTGACATAAATGTGACTAGCAGTACTACCAACCTAAAAAAAAAAATAACTCTCCAAATCCTTCGACGAGCGCAGTTTAAATTCAAATGTCACCTTATTTTTGGGCACAATAGTATATGTAAAAGAACTCCACGAAAGGTGTGATTGGAAATACCCTCAACGCAATATAGAGGTCAGTAATATGTTAGTTACACGCCCAGTTTCACTACCCCCTAATTGAGTGGAAACTTGGTCGCATCGAAAAAACGTATATCGGTGCAGACAATAAAGCAAGAGTACATCGTACATCTAAAGGAATAATTTCCCGCCCACCTTACCAAATAATTAATCTCCAGGAGTATTGTCAGCCACTCAGCAAAACGCACAAATAATCACGTCACCTGTGGATTGTGCAAAAATGATCACCGACTGGTGGCATATTCAATATTCACAGAAATAAACATTCAGGAAAAGTTTGACGCAGTAATTAAGTACAAGTATTGCGTCAACTGCTTCGGAAGATGGCACTCAACCCAAAGGTACACAAGCACAAAACGATGTGGCGTGTATAATGAGGAACACCATTCAACCCTACATGAACATCGCCGGTTGTTCTGCAAAGAGCCAGCCAAGACAACAAAGAGTGAAGAAAGTCTGTTCAAACTAGAAGATTTTTCAACGTTATTGGCCAAGCCGACCCTTATTTCGACAGCCATGATCAACATAAAACACGATGGCAAATGAAATATAATCCGAGCCATAATTAACCCGTTCCGAAAACTGACAATAATTGCGTGAGTGCTAGTCCTGAGATTGAGGTTACCGAGAACGTACCTCCACTCTCATCGTATATGCAAATTCGTCACAGGAACATTAACTGATTCGACCTTATGTGGGGCTCAACCGAAGAGCAAAAACGGAGCGCGGAGTGTTGCATTCAAAGTGTAAACACAATGGCTACGACAGACTGCAGCGGCACGACAGTGAACTGAAAACGTCGTTGTTCATCTTACTACATGTACATTTTGAGAAGCAACAACAACACAATGGCCGGCATGTACACAAAACAACGCAGTTGTCCATTTTGCATGTACACAATTTCGTTGTGGCCATACTAATACCTTTCACTTCAATGAAATTTTAATATTTTGTTCAAAGTGAAATTTGTTATGCAAAAAATAAGTAAATAGGTCAATATTTTTGCTTTAAATTATCAATTGTTATTACAAATGATATAATAGAGCTATAATATAGCTATTTTATGCTTTTATTTGTAAAATAACATCAAGTTTGTTAGAGGTGTGAATAATTTTACATTTTACATATTAGTGGCATCACCACTCTACCTCCTCTTTCTATCTTCCATTCTACTGTCAACTCTACTTTCGTTGTACTGTCGTTGGCAAAAATAGGAGGATATTGAAGTTAGCGAGAACGACAACTGTCGGCCTGCAGTCGTGTAGTCGTGCAGCTGTCGAAATAACACTGCCCATAAGAACGTGTGTATTTTAATATTTGACAGATGTAGTTTGCAGTCTGTCGTAGCCATTGTGTTTACACTTTCAAATAAAAAGCCGAGTAGATTCACAGCAGCCAAATAGAACAACAGAGCATAAGAACAGAGCAGAAAATTCGAAGAACGAAGCGGTTGCGGTCGAAGTAAGCAGCGAAAACAAAACAGAGCACAGCAGCGAGAACGGAGCAGTCAACGAAGTTGAGTTATTCGAACAAAAGCAGAGCAACGCACAGTTCGACGAAGAACGAGAGAAGAAAAAAGAAGAAGCAAGCAACATGGCCAGTGGTAACGACGTTGGAAAATTATTGAAATTATTTGTAGAGACATTGAAGCAGAGTGACACAAACAAAAATAATGTGTCAATCGCGGCGTTCGCGAAAATTATACCATGTTTTGATGGGGGATCTATTCCAAATCGACAGTGGATTGCTAATTTCGACGGAAATGCTGAGGCTTGTGACTTGACTCTCAAGCAAAAGTATGTCAACGCACGCAACAAAAAAAAAGGCACAGCAGCATTGTTTTTAGAAACTGTTACAGTATCCAGCTATGAGTCATTGTGTATTGCATTGCTGGAGGAATTCGATAAAACACCAAGCAACGCAGAGGTACATAAACAGCTAAGGCAACGACAAAAACTTGCAGCAGAGAAATTTCCTGAGTACGTGCTTCAAATGCGTTAAATAGCAGCGGTAATGTAGAGAGGAATCAGTGATTTCGTACATAGCTGATGGTGTCGAAGTGCGAAATGATCAAAAATATCCCTTATATAGCGCACGAAATTATAAAGAATTAATCAAAGCATACCAACTGATCGAGCCGTTGGTTAAGCCTAACGAATAGTATGTTCGGACCGACAACGAAAACATGTTTTCGTGGGAAAAACTGGTTTTCGCACGAAAACTTGTGTTTTCGTCCATGTAAAATCTGTCAAATGAAAACACAGTTTTCGCTGAAAACTACTTGATAACTTACATTCCACTCATAATAATCGGTGCCTGCTCTATTTTAATCGATGTTTTTGGAAGACATATTTTGCCGGTCCCTAAATTGTCACTTGATATTTGTTTACATTCCATATACAAAAACATCTGTCGCTTGATATTCCCATATTAGGGGGATTCTCTTGCTCTTGCAAAACCTTGCACGATGCAGAAATTGCAGAATTTTTCTCTTGGTGCAACGGCACAACAACAGACACACGCAGAAAATTATTTGCAAGGGCTATAAATATGTCAGACCAAAACCCATGTTTATTTTCGTGCCGTCATATATCACTAGATTCTGCAATGGGTGCTCTCTTGGCCTTGCATATTTCGGTATAGGATTTGTGGATTTTGTGTCATCGTGCAATCTTGCAAGAGCAATAGAAAGCCGCTATTGAAAGTTGTCAGTGAAAACTCATCAAAAACACACATTGTCGGTCCGAACGACTTAGATTCCACAACATACAAATGTGTTTTCAAAATGTTTTCAATGTCGGTGCGAACATAGTATCAGCAAGTAAACGTCGATATGCAGCAGGTGGTCGTGAGCAAATTGAAACAGATAAGAGTGGCAGCAACGTAGAGCGTAAGAATCAGCATTGTTTTAATTGTGGTTCAATACAACACAAAACAAACAAGACACAAAGTGTTTTAAATGTAATGGCACTGGTCACATGGCTAAACATTGTATTTAACAAAGAGCGAATGAATCAGTTGAGAATTAATAACGAAAACTTGTGCTGTTTGGTAGACACTGGTGCAGACGAGTCGTTAATATGTACGTATGGGTGTGTATGAGCAAATATTTAGCACATGTAAATTGCAGAAAAGTTTCGCTGGGTTATGTACGCAGTACACCTTTTTAGTAACCACAGATAGTAAAATCAATGTAGACGTAATCATTGGGTACGATTTTTTAAAAAAATTTGTTGTAACAATGGACGTCAATGGGTATTGCTTTCGTCAGATTGAAGATAACACAAGTGCTTGTAATGTTTATTTTATGAGTGGCAACAATGAAGTAGATGTTAAACCTAAATTCAAGAAGGTTGTCGAACAATCAATTGAAAACTATGAGCCGAGTTTTATTCAGTTGAACTGTCTAATTAAGTTGAATATTGTTCCATAAAATAATGATATCGTCTTTCGTGAGTCTCCTACTCGTTTGTCAATAGCGGAAAGAAAAGTAGTAAAAGAACAAGTAGATGAATGGTTGCAGAAAGGCATTATACGTGAGTCGTGCTCAGAGGTCGCTATCATGATATTGGCAAAGAAAACAGATGGTCGCTACAGATTATGCGTGCGACTTTCGTAAACTAAATACAATGGTGTTAAAAGATAGGTTTCCAGTACCAATTGTTGAGGAAGTACTACTTGAAAAAATCCAAGTTGCAAAATATTTTACCGTCATGGACCTTACAAATGGTTTCTTCCACGTCGAAGTTGAAGAACGAACGAAAATATACAGCGTTTGTAACTAAAGAAGGACTCAATGAATTTAACAGAACTCGATTTAGTTTTTGCAACTCTCCCGCCGTTTTTGTACGCTCCGTTAACTATATTTTCCAAAAATTAATAAACGAAGTTATAATGGAGATGTATGTATGTAGATGACATTGTAATTTTTGGGCGTACAGAAGAACAATGTTTAAGCAATATGCCACTGGTATTACAACAAGCGCAGCAGTATGGACTAGAAATTAAATGGGCAAAGTGCCAATTTCTAAAAAATCTAATTGTTTTTCTTGGACACGAGGTTGAAGACGGACGCGTCTGGCCTGGGCAAGGTAAAGTTAAAGCAGTCAAAAACTTTACGATACCAAAAAACAAACGAGACGTACAGGCGTTCCTGGGTTTTAGCGGATACTTTCGAAAATTTATCCGAGACTACGCTAAACATGCCAGACCATTAACAGAACTGCTTAAAAGAGATACAGTATTTCAGATTGGATAGACAGAGGTTAGAGCGATCAATTACTTGAAGTCGGCACTCACGTCGGAACCAAGTGGCGTCGGTAAGGTGGAAACGCTGGTCAATAGAGGACAGCCTGGCAGGAAGAGGTGAGGAAGAGAGAACGGGAAGAATCGACAGCAGCACAGTGTGAATTTGGCTTTTGAGGACTGAGGTTCAACTTTGTATAATTTAATTTCTTTTTGTATTAACTTTCATGTAATAAAACTCATTTGTATTAATAAACTTTGGTCGTATTCGACCTTACATATATACATATATATATATATTAGGGTGTTTTTTTTGAACTATTAATATTTTTCAATCCCGTCATGAAATTTCCTTGGAAATACCCCAAAAAATTCTCTGAAAATTTAACAATTATTAACATTAAAAACTGGACCAAGGTATTTAAAAATTTTTCATAGAAATTTTCCACTACAATCGCAATTTTTTATCTTTAAATTCCTACAGACCAAAGGTGTTTTATGGCATCGCTTTGACTTTAGACGCATATTTCTCAGAATTGTTCACTATACAAAAGTGTCTAGTGCAATAAAGTCGTAACTCGCACCTACGAGGCTCTAAACCTGATTTTTCCACGAAATTCGCATTTTTTTGTATATATCCCGTAAACGACAAGAGCTACAGAAAAAATGTTCATGACAAACTTGTAGGAAATTGTATTTGCTACAAAAAAGTCCAAGTCAAAGCAAAATCGATATAATTAATACTTCTCGAGATATTCGGCTTTTTATGTAAGTAAGGCTGTATGGAATTTTCATAGATGGTATGAAATAAATGAAATTCCAATCAATCAACTGTGAAAATTCCAATTAATCAACTGTGTGTGTAAGAAAGAGCTAAGTTTGGGTGCAACCGAACATTTTATACTCTTGCAACTTGCTGGAATCTAAGACAGGGAAATATCTTATGAAAAAACGTCAACCAGATGATCGGAATCTAAGCAGTTTCATATATACATATGTACACCGTATATAACCTATAAACTGGCCTACGTATATATTCGGCATAAAATTAGTTAGATAGACCAAATCATATGGGGTATAGGTGAAGTTTTCGCCCAATTGCATTAATTTTATTCACAATGGTAAACTATTATGAGTCAAATTCGTTCTGAAATTTTCATTGAGATAAGTCAAATATTGGCTGATATACACAGAATTACTACTTTAGGAAAAGGATCCTATCTGAATTTCTATTGCATATCTTACACATTAACCCATATTTTCGAAAAAAACGTCAACTATATGTAGGTACTGGGGTCCACATATTCGGTACCTAAAGTCTTGAACAGTTTTTGTTGAATTTGAACAATTTTTTGTCATAAAGTGGCATACACTAAAGACAGTTTACGTGCAAAGTTTAATTCCATTATATTAATTGCTTCTTGATTTCTGCACCGGAATGTAATTGAATTAAGTAGAATTTAAAATTGTGCTATATGGGAAGTAGGCGTGATTATTGTCCGATTTCTCTCATTTCCACAGCCTGACATACGAATATGAAAGGAATTCCACGTTCCAAATTTTTTCGAAATCGGTTAGTCGGGTTCCGAGATATGGGATCTCACTTAAAAATGTGCGGTGCCACGTCCGTCGTCCCTTTAAAGCCTTATCATACCATCCCGGTAGCAAATTTTTATTTGTCTGGCGCATTCAGTTATCGATTTGTCGTGCTTTTAGTAGTTTCGTGTTTACACTATTGGTGGGAGTTCTTGTAATATTTGCGCTGGTCAAATTCGGTTGTTGTAGCTCTAGTGGCTTAGGAGATATATTCATTAAAAATATTCGAGGGTGGGGCCACTTTTTCAAAATTGTATACTCATAAGGAGCACCTAGCTATTGCGATCCCCTATGCTAAATTACAGTTTTTTATCTTAATTTAGTGCTAAGTTGGGCACTTATACGTTTTCGGTTAATGGCGATTTGTGGGCGTGGATATGCCATCGTATTGAATAAGTCCGACCGCCCGTGATCACATAAAACTAAACGAGATATACTATAAATATTAAGGTGGGCAAAAATAGTTTTTATTTTTTTTCTCTTAGTTACCATGAAAATCTCATCTGCCATGACTAAAAACAAGTTCTGGTAAGCCATGAGCTCTTAATATTAATATTAAGAGGTGCCTCATCGACATTTTCGATTTCCCATATAAATAACACAGGAAATTTTGTTTTTTTTCTTTGGAGTTTTGATGTACACAAACAAATAATTGGTAAGCGAGAATCAACACTTATTCTTATAGGAAATTTAACGATCTACAAAAAAAGTCTAGAACATTTTTTGGCTGAGTCAACTCATTCAAAGTTATTCGTAGTTAAAGTCCAACAGAAAATTATAAAAAATTATTTCCACAATTTTTATCTTATATTAAAAATTGATGGCTAATAAACATAATAAATCATATTTTTTCGATTTATCTCATTTTTATTTAATTAACTCATAAAAGAAATTCATGCAATCTCGCCATGCTGAATTAATTGTTAATTTTCATTACTATTTTTGTATTTTACCGCTTAAGTCATAGTAATTATCGATCTTAGCGACACCTATATGGCAATATAAGTAAATATTATTCAAGCTTACGTCAATCTCTCCAATTTTGTTTATAGCAGCAACAGCTAAAAACGCTACTCCCTTCCTTCCGAAGCGAAAATTATAAATATTGTTATTTAATACAAATCAAAAATTTTTTATTTATAGTATATTTTTATAAAGATGATTTAAACGTCATAGTGTGACGTATTTCGTCCTTAAACATTGATTTATTAGAAATTTGTAAGTAGTGAGTTGTTATGTATAAAATGTGTCCCTGGTGTTAGACTTCTCGGTGGTGAGTTTTTTATGGCTATACTTGTTTGCATTTGACCGACAAAAAACATAACAGGTTCTCCTTTCCTAAGCCAATCTTGTTTTTTTACTTTTAATGCGCGTATTTTATTAATATAAACTATCTTTAATATTTAATATCTCAATGCAAATTTCAACTAATAATCTGTTGTAACGGCTAACCAATTTGTAAATGTCAAACGAAAGCTTACCATCCAGGACTGCATGCAAAAGTAAAGAAATTTTTGAACTTAACACTTGTTCAAAAAAAAATAAACAACTTACGTAACAAGTAACATCCCAGTAAAATTTAACACAGATGCAAAGTAATTCCAAATAATCACTTTAATATTGTAAAAATTTCCATTATGTAATATCTATTTAAGAGTTCTTCATTAAACTTTGTAGCTTAAATGCTAACAACACACCCTAATGACCGTAAAAGTAGCGAAAAAAGCCACCTTGCACAACACCCTCAGATTTTCTAGAGTTGAGTATATATGTACAGTGGGGAGCAAAATTGAGGGCATGTTCACGACGCAGACTTTCGTCACCCATAAAATCATAATCACACAAGCAAATCCAAAAATCTTTTTTGTATTACTTTTAATTCTTAATAAATTCTAGGCAAAACCAATGATGATAGAGATTTTTTTTTTTTTTTTTTTTTTTTTTTTTTTTTTAGTTCTGCTTTCTCCAGACTAGACAAGGAAGCAAAACAAATGGGTCTGGCAGTGAACAAGGGCAAGACGAAATATCTCCTGTCATCAAACAAACAGTCGTCGCACTCGCGACTTGGCACTCACGTCACTGTTGACAGTCATAACTTTGAAGTTGTAGATAATTTCGTCTATTTAGGAACCAGTATTAACACCACCAACAATGTCAGCCTGGAAATCCAACGCAGGATTGCTCTTGCCAACAGGTGCTACTTCGGACTGAGTAGGCAATTGAAAAGTAAAGTCCTCTCTCGACGAACAAAAACCAAACTCTATAAGTCACTCATAATTCCCGTCCTGCTATATGGTGCAGAGGCTTGGACGATGTCAACAACTGATGAGTCGACGTTGCGAGTTTTCGAGAGAAAAGTTCTGCGAAACATTTATGGTCCTTTGCGCGTTGGCCACGGCGAATATCGCATTCGATGGAACGATGAGCTGTACGAGATATACGACGACATTGGCATAGTTCAGCGAATTAAAAGACAGCGGCTACGCTGGCTAGGTCATGTTGTCCGAATGGACGAAAACACTTCAGCTCTGAAAGTATTCGACGCTGTACCCGCCGGGGGAAGCAGAGGAAGAGGAAGACCTCCACTCCGTTGGAAGGACCAAGTCGAGAAGGACCTGGCTACGCTTGGGATATCCAATTGGCGCCACGTAGCGAAAAGGAGAAACGACTGGCGCGCTGTTGTTAACTCGGCTATAATCGCGTAAGCGGTGTCTACGCCAATGAAGAAGAAGAAGAAGTAATTTCCAACAAATTTTCTTTCGGTATATGTTTTACTATACGAGTATCAGGATAATTTGCGGTATTCTTTTTTAATGGAAACCCAGCGGTTTTGAGGGCTGTTATAACCTGTGATAAGGATTCGCATGATTGTGGAAGACTGTGACTTCAAGACAAAATATCGTCTACATACGTTTGTGTTTTTAACACCGGGGTTACCTGAAGAAATTCTGACTTTGTGTTTTCTACGAATTCGTGCAGTGTTCGCATGGTTAAGTATGTAGCACTGTTGATGAAAAAGGTAACTGTTTTTAACTTAAAGTCGCGAAGTAAACTAGTGGGAGATTTTCTGTAAATAATTCGTTAAAGTCTTGATTGTCTTTATCTATGACTCTTTTCATACTCTTGCAACCAGTTGCTACATAGTACATGTTATAGCTTTGTTCACTTAACGGTTGTATTTATCACCTAAAACTAAGCGAGATAGATATAAGCAAGATACATGCAAGAGACACATTTGGGCAAATTCTTTTGAAAAAGTGGGATTGGCCACGCCCTCTTAAAAAGTTTAATGTACAAACCGTTAAAGCTACAGAAACCAAATTTGCTGAGTAGTTTATTAGAACTTCTACCCACAGTGTGAAAATGGATGAATTCGGAGGATTACCCCACCCACTCTCCATATAACGATACTGTTAACAACTACTGAAAGCGCGATAAATCAGTAACTAAATACGCCAAAGACATTAAATTTTACCACTGAGATGGTATGAGAGAGCTATATGAAAGCCGGTATGAAAATTGGACAAAGGGCGCGACACCATTGTTGGTAAAATCCCATATCTCCGGACCCGACCAACCGATTTAGACAAAATTTAAATCTTTCCATTATTCTTACATTTTTATATCACAGTGTGAAAATGGACTACATCGGACTACAACTACGCCTACTTCCCATATAGCATAACATTAAGTTCTACTTGATACGTTCAGTTTCCAGTACACAAATCAAAAAGAAATTAATATAACGGGATAAAACTTTGCACGAATAATGTCTTTGGTGTATGCTTCTTTAATTCCAATAAAAACTGTTCAAGCCCCTAGGTACCGAATATTTAGACCCCGGTACCTATAGTTGACTTTTGATCGAAAATTTCGGTCAATGAGTGATATATAACTGAAATTATGGGCTGGCCCTTTCTTATAATGGTATGTTTGTATGGCAAAAAAGGGTTGAATCGGGCCATTACTTCCCTTAGCCCCCATATACTTAATATATGTGAGTTATTCCAATGAAAATACGAGAGCGTGTTTTACTCATTACAGTATATCTTTCTGCCTAAAATAGATAAATTTGAGCGAAAACTTATAGGATTTTCGAACATCCGAATTACTTTACTATATTCGATTGTAGTATTTCCCCGACTTTGATTCTTGCAACTTGCAAGAGAATAAAATGTTCAGTTGCACCCGAACTTAGCCCTTCCTTACTTTTAGTTTTGTATTTATTCCGCGCCGCTTTTGTTTTATAGTTTGTACTGTATTTTTTTTTTATAAGTTTAAGTGCATACATACATACTGTATAGTATATATTTGTGTAACTTCTTTTTGCTAAATTTTACCTTTTTTTGTTGCTAAATAATATGTTTCGCACCGCAGTTTTATGGATGTTTGTATGTATATGCATATGTGCATTTATCTATTCCGCTACTGCATAGCTCTTTTATATAGTCACCGCACTGATAACACTGGTAGACACATAATTTGTGACATGAAAATTCTTAGGTGTTTCTAATGCTGTTTGATACCCTGAAGTCAAACCTTAAAACATAATTTCTCTATCACCCACAAATATTCTGTAACCTGCGGCTTTAGATTTTACAATACATAAAATTTCATTATATTTCATCACATTTTCAAACGGTCAAGGAATCATCCGGTTTAGACCGCCTACCTGCTTGTTTGAAGTAAACAGCATATTTTACGATCATTTTATTTTACAAAATTTATCAGTAGACTAAGGGTGTCCGAATCGGTTACGTGTTCTTTGTTTGGATAGCAAAACGTTTTTGAGTTCACATTCTTTTACGTCTTTGAAATTAATGTGTTTAAGATTTTTAGGTACAATGCCTAAGTGCGTAAATAGTGCCAGCAATTTTTGTTTTGTGTGCGGAGAACTAACTTTTAAATCGCAAAAACGTAATTTTACTCCGTTTGTGCTAAAAGATTACGAACTGTATTTTGGTGTTTAAGTTGGGCACCATAACATAGCAGGGGCAATGCTTGGTTAAAAGATCAAATCTTAAAATGCCCTTTGCAGTGTCAATGGTTTGGAGAGAACCTAAAGAAACCAATGTTACAGACTGCTATTTTTGACACACGAATACTAAAGGTATTGAACCGAAGTCTACAAGGAGAGTTCCAAAGTAAACAGGAAAAACAGAACAATTGGTTTTTCGTCAAAATCAATTTATTTTATTCAAAATAGTTTCCTTCTGCTTCAATACAGCTTTTTTCACGGTTCAAAAACATGTCGAACGAGTGTTTTAGCTCGTTGGCCGGTGTGGCCGCCTGTATGCCGGTGCAAGCCTTTTGAATGGCCTCTACGTCTGCATAACGCTCTCATGAGCAAATGCATTTTTCCGAAAAGGAAGAAGTCGCACGGTGCCATATCAGGTGAATACGAGGAGTGGTTAATGGTTAAAATGTGATTTTTGGTCAAATAATTGTCCTTCGCACCTTTCGTAAGCCCAAATGTTCGGTCAAAATGCGATAAATCGATGTTTTGGAGATGTTCAATTTCATTTCAATGAATTTCAAAGATAATTTCGGCTGATTTTTGATGAATTCACGCACAGTTTCAATGGAATTTCCGGTGATCACGGATTTTGATTGGCTCACATGTTAATCGTCATTTATGTCCTCACGACCACATCGCTATAAACTGGTTTCATCAATTGAAACGTTTCGGTAAATGTTTTACCGATTTGAAAAAAAAAATTTAAATTTGGCTCTTTGTTCGTAGCTCAATTTCTCACCGATAACACAAGCATACTGACACTTAACACGCAATAACTTCACTGCTAATTAAAGAAAGATCATGAAATTCTCACTGGACAATAAAGATAAAGATAGCAGATTCTAGCTCAGTAGTCGACATACAGATGGCGGCACCAGGGGGCGCTAGATTCAAAAAGTCCTGTTTGCTTTGGAAAATACCTTATAAACATACGGTTAAGTACTGTAATTTACCATCAGCTTTAAGACTTGTCTAACACAGTGAACAACTTCCTATTCCAAAAGTACCAGAATCTTGGAGTCTCTATGAAGAACTAGAATCGACTAGTTCTTCAAGTAATGTTACAGAAACCGCAAGGAAATAACAACCGATCTTTTATTTGATTTACCAGGATGTTCAACAGTGCCGCATCTAATTTCACAGTGTGAACTTAATGACTTAGTTCGAGATCTAAGCCTTTCAAAATCGCAGTCCGAACTTTTAGCATCCAGACTAAAAGGTTGGAACCTTATCCAAGTATACTGTTTTAGTGTTTCATGGCATAGTATACTGAGTGCACTAAAAAGCTTCTCCGGGCCTATGTACCTTTAACAAGTCAGTGGTGGAGTACCCCAGGGATCTTTACTTGGGCCGCTACTTTGAATCATCATATACGATGAAGTACTGTGACTGAAGGTACCTAAAAACGTACACATCTTTTGGTTCGCAGACGATATCGCTGTTATGGTTATAGCAAAACACATACACAATATTGTTACGATTACCAACAGGACAATAGCAAGACCGAAGCGGTACTCATTACTGGCAGAAAAGTCCGTGAAGTTGCCACGTTCAATACAAAGGGTGGAAGCATTACTACACAACCAGTAATTAAATACTTGGGAATTATTCTTGATGCAAGGATGTCCTTTGAGGAACACTTAGCGTACATATGCGAAAAAGCTACAAAAGTGTGCAGAGCCTTGACCCTGTTAATGCTCAATACCCGTGGGCCAAAGCAAAATAGAATACGACTATTAGCCAGTGTACTAAAGTCAGTCGCGCTGTTTGGCGTCCAGATATGGGGAAAAGCCCTCGAAATAAAATTATATCGCCCTGGCCTTTTTTCGAAATATGCCACTTGCGCGCTGAGAGTATGCTCTTCGTTCCGCACGATATCGAAAGATGCTGCCTTAGTAATTTCGGGCTTACACCCTTTAGACCTCTTGGCCAAGGAGATTCAATGCTTTACAAATGACAGCTTACCGCACAATACACTAAAAGGGATTGCAAGGGCAGAGATAATGAATCACTGGCAAAAACGCTGGGAGGAAAGTGGAAACAGGCGGTGGACATTCTGACTGAACCCCAACGTTGAACTATGGCTAAATAGATCGCACGGTGAGGCAGATTTCCACCTAACTGAAATCCTCACAGAACATGGCTTCCTCAAAGCATATTTGAAACGATTCGGACACGAAAATAAGGTTACATTTGATTATTGCGGAGGCGATACCGTCGAAAACGTGAAACACACTTTCTATTGCCCGAAATATAATCATAAGAGGCAACACTTAAAAAATGCGTTCGGTGTCTACCCAACTCTCGATAACATGGTAAAGCAAATGGTCGAATCAGTAGAGAAGTGGAAAGCTGGAAGTTGCAGCCAGGGTTATGAAATCCCAACATGATAGCGAACAACGGCGAAGAACATTACTGTTAAGTGTAACGAACAACCACAACTCAAACACACCAACATTGACGTGACGGGCGACAAACAATGTACGATCGGGGTTATCAGACCAACAGAGGTGGGGCCAAGTAAATGCAACTTGTAACTGAATGCATTTTGACCATCACGTACGCATGAATGTCACTCAACCATCCTCCTGGCGTAATACTTGGCAGTGGTACCGGGGGAACGATGCAGAACGGTAGGAGGTTTAGTTCGGATTAAAATTCCACACTGGACACTGGTCCAGGCTGAT
>NW_026089624.1:4312016-4365907 GCF_024586455.1 Bactrocera neohumeralis
ATTTAGTCAAGAACCCCGTATACCACGCTCGAAGTAAACACATTGAGATTAAATATCATTTTATAAGAAATATCTATCGTGGTGGCGAAATCGAACCTTATTACTGCAGCACTAGTAATATGATTGCAGACATACATATTTACTAAGAACCTAGCCAGACCTAATCATGAAAAATTTTCTAAAATGTTGAACTTGAGTTAAATATATATACTTGTAATGCTCAAATATGTTCGTTGAGGTGGCGTGTTGAAATGCAACCCTTTAGCAACTTACATTTTTGAGTAACCCTGATTTTTAGTTGTGTAGGAAACCCAAAAACCAGAACATTCTTTTCACTTGCATTTTAACTTTTGAATAAACTACATCTTTTTTGTCTTTTTGAGTTGAACATTCCAAAGCGTTTTTTCTTGGATCCGTGCAGTGCAAAAGTAAGATATACAACACTAACAATAAGTTATAAAATCTTAATTCTATTTAAAATCTAGAAAAGCTCAAGGACATGATTAAGCTGTTTCGGTGGAAGGTTGCTCCTTAGTACGCGGTCATATCTCTTCTTCTCAGGCGTGTTTGATCGGAGGAATGTACCAAAGCATTAGCCAACGGGTTTGGACGAAGTTTAGATATACTATATATTTCATTCTGCTGTCCTCTACTTCTTTCGTTACCATAGGAATATCGAGATCTTTATGGATATTTTCATTACGCATGTACAAAGATGAGCCCGTGATTATCCTAAGCATTTTCGATTAGAACCTCTATACCAATATTAGTTGCGTTCGTACCTCACAGTAGAATGCCATACATCTAAATTGGTTTTATGATGGCAATGTATAAAAGAACTTTGTTGTCAAGGCTAAGTTTAGAGTGTTTATTTAAAAGTCAATAAAAATTTGCAGCTAGTATCTTCATGCAAGTTATTAGTAGATACATGTTTTCTCCACGTGACCAGAATGGTCTAGGTGAATACCAAGATAAGTTACTTCGTCCACTTAGGGTACTATAATAATGTTCATTTTTACTGTCGGGCACATTTTTGGTCTAAGCGAAAATGTAACGTGCTTACACTTCTGTTCATTTACATTTATACGCCAGTTGGCTAGATATTCTTCGACAGAACTAAATTGCTCCGCTAATATACATGATGCTAATAGTATGTGGCTTTTGTTACGGCTCACTAAAGTTGTGTCATCCGCAAAAGTTGAAGTCAATACGTTATTAGCTGTTTGGTACACCAGCCCTTTTCTTACTTTACTTTAGAAAGACGGGGTAGAAGACTGATTGGTCTGTATGAATATTATCTTTCAGTAAAAAACTGCGATTTTTTCCATAAAATTGGAGAGTATCCAAAACTAAAAATTGCATTGAAGAGCAAAGAGAGCACCTCTGCAGCAATATCTGGTAACTCAATTAGCATTTTTAGGGTAATATTAACCTGTCTTGGCGACTTTTTTGCATTAAGTTCTTTTATGATTATAATAATTTCAGAAGGTGAAGTCTTTAAATCCCGGTGTAAAGAAATTGTTTTCACTCGTAAGATGAGTGTCTGACAATAGCATAACATGTACATACATATATTATTTTCATCCAAAAATCAAATAAGCTCCAATTTATGTTGGTTAACACCATTAGCTTTCCATACACAAATGTTCAATACACTCATGTTTTACTTAAATAAGTTTTCAACATTTGGTTTTGTGATTTGATTATCTCTTGAATCATATTTTGCATTGTAGTCATAAATTGTGTCATACATTGGCTGAGGTCGAAAATCATAGTTTCAACGCTTCCATTTGGTTGGTATTGGGGCAATTGCATTTGTGCAGTGTTGCCTTTCACCACATTTGCATATGTACATATGTACATAGCTTCAGTGTATGTTTGAATTTTTGTTTCATCTATGTTACTTTTTTTCAAGGATACTATAAGGAAATTGTTTATGTCTACATATTATGTTGCTTAGTTTGGAGACAAGCGCATTTGAGCTCCGGGCACGCAAATAGATTGGGGGCGGTTTGGCATTGACGACCGTGGTGATACCCTTTGCATTGTCGTTAGGTTCTTTGCTCAGTAAGGCATACCAGTCTGAACAGATGACAATTTTTTTACTGGTTTAACTAGATTGTTTTTTTTTTAATTTAATAAATTATTTTGTTTACTTGTTGCTCGTTTAGTTTTTATAATGGCAGAGTTCACGGAGCGAATTAAGAAACACGTCCGTACACCTTGGACACAGAATATATACCTTCCAACTGGAGTGCGCATATATACGGAGAGCTTCTCTGACATGACCAACAAGTTGTGTTTGTTTATCTTCCAAAATGCATTTTTTATACCCTGAACAGGGTATATTAAGTTTGTCACGAAGTTTGTAGCACCCAGAAGGAAGCGTCGGAGACCCTATAAAGTATATATGTATATAAATGATCAGTATGTCTCAGTGTTTCAGTGAGTCGATTTAGCCATGTCCGTCTGTCTGTCTGTCTGTCTGTCTGTCCGTCCGTCCGTCGGTATATATAGAAATTGCTCGGACCGGCTTACTATAGCATATAACCGCCAAAAGTTCTTGTATATAAAACTTTTGCACGAAATTTGGCACAGATTGTTTTCTAAAGCAAAAATGTAATCTCCGAAGAAATTGTTAAGATCGGTTAACTATAGCATATAGCTGCCATATAAACTGAACGATCGGAATCAAGGGCTTGTATGGAAAACTTTCGCATTTGACGTGGTATCTTCACGAAATTTGAAATGGATTACTGCTTCAGATAATAATATAATCTCCGAAAAAGTTGTTCGGATCGGATTACTATAGCATATAGCTTCCATATAATCTGAACACATAGTTACTAAAAGAAATGCACCTGTGAAAGGTATATCAGTTTCGGTGCAGCCGAAGTTTACGTTTTTTCTTGTTTAAATCTAAAACCTTAATGGGTGGGTATGGGCAGTAGGGTCACGCATTTTACAGCATTCATCCTTTTATAATTTCTTCCAGTAATTTTTTGGATTCCAGCTGGTCGGTATATCTTGTATTAGCTTTTTTTCAGTGTTGGTCTCTGCCAGTTAGTTTCATTAATACCCCAATTTTCGCATGTCTTCAACATTTTCTCGCTTATATAATATATTGAGATGTATTTGTTGTTCGAATAAAGCATCGATGCATCGGAAATAAGCGATGTATCCCATTACAAAACCATCGATGGATATCGGCCATCACTACTCTACTGCAATGGTGCTAAGTGATCTTGTGGGACGATTGAAGTACTGGATCGCATCTTGCAATAGAATCTTGAGAGGAGGAATGGTCATTTTGGTGGGAGGCGATTTCCGGCAGACATTGCCGATTATCGAGCGAGGTACCGCGGCAGACGCCGTTACAGCTGAATACTAACATGAGGTTCCAGCTCTTCAACGAATAAGAGTCTGAACTCTTCGCACAAAGGCTTCTAGAGATCGGTGAAGGTCGGATGTCAACGGATACTAACGGGAAAATAACCTTTGATAGCCTATTTAGCTATGCTGTTCGCTCAGAAGATAAGTTTATTAATAAGGTATTTCCGATTTTACCAGAAACTCTTGTTAACGAGGAGTGGTTGTGGAAAAGAGCAATCATGGCGCACACTAAATTGGTAGCAAAAAATAGTAAAATAATATTAGAGCAAGTTCGAGATGAGGTGAGCTGAGGCCTTACATCTGTCTTGGCACGAAGATGACAGCTGAAGGTGCAACTATATAGCTCGTAGAGTTCTTGAAATCCGTCGACCTGTTAGAGGTTCCCTACCACAAGTCGAAACTCTAAGTTGGTGTGCCTTGCATACTGATGGGTAAACTAGACGCACACAACCTGAGAATCGGCGCTAGGTTACGTATCACAAGGCTGAGATGCCATATCGTCCATGCCAACATTCTTACTGTAGGGACCAAAGGACCCACAAACTAACCCTTCTAGTTCAAATTCAATTTCTTGTAAAAGTGTCTCTCTCTATCCTTTTAAATAAAAGTCATGAAAAACTCGAAAAAAATGGCATTCTCTTGGCCACCCCTTGCTTCTCCCACGCACAACTGTGGGTTTCTTGCGTGTCGATGCAATATTGTTTTTCAAAATGTGAGCCTTCCGGGAGAGATAAATGGCCAGGTACCAATTCAGTTTGTTTTTCCTCAGTTATTGAAGGTTCATGAGTTCCTTTAATGGATTCTTCTCCAACTTCATTTTCTGAAAAAAAGTTTTCACGCTGAAGAGAGCTTTGGCAACACATGGTGTTACCAATATTATTATCTGTTCTGTCTTCCTCGACCACTTCTGTTCTTTCTTTTTCAGTTTTAGAAGATAGATAAAATATTAGAGCTTTTGTGAATTTTTCTTAAATCTGAGTCAAAGCGGTAAAAAATTTCCCATTATTCTTCTATTGTAAATTCTTTTAACAGCATATCACGCTTAAAAGAACTATAAGTAATTTCGGACTCTCCCTCTTGTATTCTTATTTTACAATATTTAAGGTTCTCGAAATACTCAGCCCTTATTTCAAAGTACAACTTTTCAACATCAAGTGCAATTTCTGTTGAGTACATTGTGTGAAAATTGTCCACTTGAAGAAATTAGATTTTTATTACTTTGTTGAGATCATCAATTACTTTTCTGAGGCGTTCAATTTTCCTCTTGAATTTGTAGATTTTTCTCAATGGCTTTTCTTAAATAATGTTGGACGTGTACAACACCTTCGCGGATAAATCCCCCTGGTTATCCAAAATTTTTTTTCTGTTTATACCCATGAGTTAAAAACATATCCTTTGAGTATATAGTTAAGTGATAATCCGATTTTTATTCAAGTAATGTCGAATTCGAATTAAACTACAAAATGGTTACATAAAAAAAACTTATACGACTACATTTTACAAGCGAATGGACGGTAGGAGACCAAATAAGTGTTGGAGCAAGAACTACATAAGTGTTGTAAAACGTAGGGATTATGATAATAAGGCAATTTCCAGAATAGTTTTTAATGCGCGTAGCGATTCAAGTTTAATATCTTCATATATACCAAAACGGTTTCCCTGGAGCGGTCTTTTGAGTTTCCTGAATAGCCAGAAATCACACGAAGTTAATCAGGCGAATACGATGATCGCAGCATGATATTTGTAAAAGGTTTGGCAAAAAATTTACGAAGAACCAATTCTGTATGCGACGGTGCATTATCATGGTGTAAAAACCAAGAAATGTCGGCCCATAATTCCGGCCTCTTTTTTACGAATAGCTTCGAGGATATGACGCATAACACTCAAATGGTATTCCTTGTCGACAGTTTGGCTGGTCGGAAGGAGTTCGATAATTGAAGAAAATTGTCAACGTAACCTTGCTTTTTGGCTTGCTTTAACATGAGTTTTCAGCTCGGCACACCTTAGTCACGGTATTCGGCCAACTGATCATCTGTTTCCGAGTTGTAAGCATAGATCCAAGACTCATCACTATTAGGAAAACGTTTTGTGACATCCTGTCTTAACAGACATTAAGACGAAGCTGTTTTTCAAAAAAATTTAATAATTTTGGAACCAATCGTGCTATCACTTTTTTTAGACCCAATGGATCTTTTAAGATGGTTTTCTCCGATCCCTTCCGATATTCCAACCATGCCAATAAGTTCTCTGACTGTTAATCATCGATTATAAGTCACTATTTTTTTTATTATTTTGAAGTGTCGAGCATCAGTACATGTTGTTGGGCGTGATTCGTTGTCAACGCGTTTTCGACCCTCTTTGAATAATTTCTACCAATCAAAACACTTGCTCATGGCAAAAAATGATCACCAAATGGCATTTTCCAACGTTCTGAACTTTTCGGCACCAGAAATTTTTTTTCATACACAAAACTTAATAGAACTTCTTTGTTTCAGACAGATAAGCGTATACTAAACACTAATTTGACATTTGGCAAAGATGTCACTGACAGTCATACCAACATAGGAATAAAAAAATTAGACGAATGAGTTCTCGGGTGAAAATTAAATAACCGATTATTTCCCAAGGGTAAAAATAAATGCATATTTTATGGTTTTATTGTTTCTTACGTTTAAAAATACATAAAAAAAAGAGAAAATTATTAAAAAAAAAAAAATATTGGTTAATTATTTTTCATTCCGTGAAATGTTGCACCTACGCAACGTTGGGATTACTGAACTTATATTATACAAGCAAGTCATAAAAATACATTTAAAATATTTCACTTACGCTAATACTATAGCGATTAGCGTGAGTGAAATATTTTAAAACAATCAGCATGAAGATGTATTTGATATTTTTTACACATATAAATTGTTGTACTTTTACACTGTCTGCATCTTCTTCGACGTTTATTTTCGTGCTCTTCTATGACATGACCAATATTATCGAAGCGAATATTGGAAGGTAATGCGTTTTTGGATGGTCTTCCTAAATTTCTATTTGAATTACCCAAAAAGTGAGAATTATCTGTAAGTTGGGCTTCTTCGGTTTTCATCAAACTAACAGCAACGTAAGATTTAAATTCTATTTGAGTCATAGATCGCTCATTTGCCAGATTGTAAATCTTCCACGAGTTTACTAAAACACTATCTATCAAATTGATGAACAGTGGCCACCACCACTTTTTCCCTCTTACTCGAATCCTATAATTGGCAATTCCATTATCATGCAGATCGACGCCTCCCATATTTTTATTATAATCTGCTATAACCTGGGGCTGTGGCACATTCACCATTTTTTTTATTTTTCTATCGTAACGTTTTGCCGTAACCAATGGTTCGATTTTTGCGTTGTTAGTAGCCACAGTCACCACAGAATTGTCATTCCATCGAACTAATAATACTTCATGTTTTTGGTCAAAGCTGAAATCAAATGATCCTCTCTCTTTTTTCTGAAGAGTTTTCGTATTTATCATGGTTTTATTCATTGTTCTATTTTCTCGAATAGTACCAGTGGCAAAATAGCCTTTCTCTTTCAGAATGCAAAATAATTTGTGCGAAGAAAAGAAATTATCAAAAAAAATGCGATGTTTGCGAGGATCTTCAATGACAGACAATAGGTCCAGAACAGTTTTTTCTCCTAGACCTAAATCATTTCTATTGTCGTTACTATCCTTTCCGCCATATGGAATAAACCGATACAGATAACCATTTGAACTACACAAGCACCATATCTTGAAACCAAATCTTACAGGCTTTCCTTTGATGAACATCTTGCAACTATGACGTCCAAAATACGGCACCATTTCTTCGTCAATTGACAAGTTGTGTGAGAATATCCCAAACTGCATATTCTTTTGATTCATTACATCGAAAATAGGACGCAATTTAGCGAATTTATCATTTTTATCCAGATCCGCATTATCACATAGATGAATGTTTTCCTTTATAGAGTAAAATTTGTTCCGACTCATACAATTTCTTACAATTGATACATTTTTGTCTTCATCTTTTGACCAGTACAATTTCGTTGCTGGTAAAGAATGATAGCCAGACAATAATAATATACCAAAAAATCTTTTGAGTTCTGCTACCGTGAGGATAAATAAATGACGGTTATGGTCACGAGCATATTTTTCCGAGAAACATACAATCTGTTCCCAAATTTCATCACTAAAAAATAGTGAAAATACTTCAAAAGGTGTTTTTCCACCTACACGTTCTTCAATATTTTGTGTCATTACTGTTTCATCACTTGTAGGACAATTCATATAGGTCGGATGTTCTTTTTTCCAGTCTGGAACACATTTTGGGGACTTCTTTGACAGTCTTGGCTTCTTCGATGTTGAAGGACCGAGCTCACCTTGCGTGTTTTCAGGCTCTAAGGGTAAATCGGTGTGTATTTCATATGTTCCAGCGATATCAGTGGACACAATATTGTCAAAATCACCTAGCGCGTCATCATCTAGGCCTTCCTCGTCTGTAAGATTGTCAACCGGGGGGGATGTACACGGCATCGATTTGAGTGGCATCTTGTAAATCCTCTTCCTCTTCTAAGGTACTCAGAATTTCTTGAGAAGATAGTAATCGCTGCCAAGCCATAATATTTCGCCTTATTATTTACTGATTTGTATACACTCACTTAACGTTTTTTAGAAATTACTATGTGATACTATTAGCATAGTTTTGACAGCTCTCTCTCGAACCAAAGAGTCTCGTATCAAGTTATCTATGTTATTAGCTCAACGTTCTAGAACCAACTGAATAATAAAAACAAAACAGAACTACTCCTTGAATAGCGAGAACCCATTATTGACAATACATTTCTAACACGAATGGCATGCTGAGTAACAATAACAACAGACTATTGTTATTCCCAAGGTTGCGTAAACGCAACGTTTCCTAGAAATGTAAGATAAACAACACGTGTAGGTAGTTTTGTCCACCAAAAGGGTTTATATCACAAAGAAGATATTGTTAAAGCTTTGTACAGTGTAAAAAGTAAAGGTTTATTTAAATTAATAATTTTTATGATTGGATGAATATATCGATCCCGAGATGACTCAAATAGCAGTTTTTGAATGATAAAAATAAAATGCATTTGTATTTGAAAAGCCATAAAAAAAATTGTTGTCTATCTGTTAGTTCTTCTTTTTGAGACTATCTTACATTTCATAGATTTATTTCCTTATTTTAGAAATAAAAAAAAAACAAATTCGAAATGTTGCGCTTGCGCAACGATGGGTAAAGATGGTGACTGATACCCAGAGCATACTAAAATTATGGAGGGAACACTTCTCCAGCCTGCTGACTGGCACCAGAAGATGGCGAATCCGATTCCCCAATAGATGACGATGCAGCATTGCTCGACCATAAAGAAGTTCGAATAGCAATTACCCGCCTAAAGAACAACAAAGCGGCGGAGCCGATGGATTGCCGGTCGAGCTATTCAAACACGGCGGCGAAGAACTGATAAGGAGCATGCATCAGCTTCTTTGTAAAATATGGTTGGCAACAATCTGCGCCAAATACCGTGGGATAAGCCTCCTCAACATCGCATATAAGGTCCTATCGAGCGTCTTGTGTGAAAGATTAAAGCCCACCGTCAACAAACTGATTGGACCTTATCAGTGTGGCTTTAGACCTGGAAAATCCACAACCGACTAGATATTCACCATGCGCCAAATCTTGGAAAAGACCCGTCAAAGGAGAACCGACACACACCACCTCTTCGTCGATTTCAAAGCTGCTTTCGACAGCACGAAAAGCAGTTGCCTTTATGTCGCGATGTCTGAATTTGGTATCCTCGCAAAACTAATGCGGCTGTGTAAACTGACTTTGAGCAACACCAAAAGCTCCGTCAGGATCGGAAAGGACTTCTCCGAGCTGTTTGATACCAAACGAGGTTTCAGACAAGGTCTATCGTGGGACTTCTTCAATCTACTGCTGGAGAAAATAATTCGAGTTGCAGAGCTTAATGAGCTAAAACGAAATACTTCCTGTCATCAAACAAACAGTCGTCCTCCTAACTTTGAAGGCATAGATAATTTTGTCTATCTTGGAACCAGTTTTCACACCAAATAGCAATGTCAGTCTTGAAATCGAACACAGGATAACTCTTGCCAATATGCCCTACTTCGGACTGAGTAGGCAATTGAGAAATAAAGTCTTCTCCTGACGAAAAAAACCCAAACTCTGTAAGTCACTCATTATTCCCGACCTACTATAGGATGCACGGACATGGACGATGACAACATCTGATGAGTCAACGTTGCGAGTTTTTGAGAGAAAAGCTCTGCGAAAGATTTATGGCCCTTTGCGCGTTGGCCACGGCAAATATCGCATTCGATGGAACGGTAAGCTGTATGAAATATAGATAGGACGACATTGAAATAGTTCAGCGAATTAAAAGACAGCGGTATTCGACGCAGTACCCGCCCGGGGAAGAAGAGGAAGAGAAAGGCTCTGTTGGAGAGATCATGAGGAGAAGGATCTGGCTTCGCTTGGAATCTCCAATTGGCGACACCTTGCGAGAAGAAGAAATGACTGGCATGCTGTTTTTAACTCAGCCATAACGGCGTAAGCGGTGTCTACGCCAGTAAAGAAGAAGAAGAAAGGTTTTTGCCGGTGTAAGAATCTAAGGCAAAGTAGGAAAAGAAATCAATTCCTTAATGCATCGTGAACTGAAGTCTATTGTGCCCTCCGCTCTTTCGTAATGACTACCAAAGCTTAGCACACTGATAAATAAACTCGATGTGAGCAGGCTTCCGTGTAATCTAGTATCAGGGGCTCTGGAGTTTCTGGCTCCATGTGGCAGAACTGGCAGTTTTGAGATGCTAGACCAATATTAAATAGGTGTTTCTTTAGCTTGCAGGGTCCAGTTTAAAATGCGACAAATAGGTTCAAGTTGTTTCTCGGGAGGTTGATTACACTCTTACATATAGTGGGATTGGAGTTTGTGAGTTCAGGGCAAACAGTCTAATATCCAGTATAGAAACCATGGCATTCCTGTCTGGCTGCCCCGCTCTGTTTATATACAACCCTATCCTAGCTCGAAAGATATTTCAATCGGTATTCCTAGGAATACTTTTGGAAGGGAGTTGCATAACCATTGCTTTTAATACGAATTTCATTATTTAGTGATCTGGTCTTAACTGAGAGATCAGTGCAGTCATAAGTTCGTTACTCAAATTGATGTCAAGCACCTCTATTCTGTTTCTCGTAATGAACGTTTTCAACACTTGGAACCCATATTCTCTATACTTAGATTACTACTAAATATATATTTTCAATCCTTGTGCTGCAGTCCGGGCAGCCACATTCCGTGTGATGTGCATTTTCTTCGAACCCTAAGACCCGCCTGGGAAAGAAGAAGGGGCAGCTTTTTCCCATTCCAGTATTTCACTGAGGTATGTATGGCCGTGGGGGCATAATGGACATCTCCCAAGGAAAACAGGTCCATGCCGGGACGAAGTCAGTACCTTCGTTGTCATTGGCCTGCATTGTAACCAGGTCCTGTGCTAGAAATTTTCAAATGCGGAAGGAGTCAAAGCAGATGTTGAGAATCCATCCGGCATCCTCGAGGCGAGGTATTAATGCCCTCGTTTTGGTTTCGGTCGACCCCGAGAGGGAACTTGTATGTCTCGCCAGCTGTTCTTAGGAGAAACGCCATCGTACTATGCATAATCCAAATATCATCACCCATTTTTTCAAAGGGGACGGAATCTGTATAGCTTTGGAGCGATCTTCTTTAACAAATTAGCAGTGCTCTTAACTTGCAGTCTACCAGCAACATTCCAGCTCTGAAATACATACCATGGAAAGATTCTGGATATCCACATCCCCAATATATCTCTTTCATGATGAGACACTGTAGATCGGTAAGCTCCTTCGACCCTAGCGTCTCCAACGTAGAGTGAAGCAGTGCAGCAGTCCGTTGGCTCTATAGAGCGTTCAAAAATTTGCACAGTTTCTCTACTATTTGAGGAGAATTTTTGGAATAGTGTTGGCCTCCGGTTGCCTTTAATTTGATGATTTTCTACCGATTGGAGTTTTAGTCGCTATTCTAGCAATAGTGCGCCTAGCAAGCTAAGCTTTCGTTAAGATCCTGGTCCGCCCGTTGTATTGTGCTTCATTCTGGTTTGAACGAACTTTTGTTTATCAGGATGAGCTATCGGGTCAATGTTTGTGAAGGAGAAGGCAAAAGAGCCACATGACGCCGTAACGGCAACATTACTTCCTCACGCGGTCCGGTGTTGAGTAGGCTCCGTTTAGTCTTTTGGCTACTAATCATCTAATGAGAACTGGGACTGGTCGTGTAACACTCTGGATTAGAAGGTGTTAACTCTACATGTCATGTCAGATTTATCTGACCTCACTCAAGTATCAGTTTCGGAAAACAATACCTCGTTCCAAAGCAAACAGGACTTTTTGAATCTAGTGCCCCCTGGTGGCGTCATCTATATGTCAACTGATGCGTTAGAATTTGCTTCTTTATCGATTGTCCACTGAGAATTTCATGACATTTCATCGATTGTAAATTGAAATTTATGGAAATGGAATTGATCACCAAAAACATCGATTTATCGCATTTTAACCAAACATTTGGGCTTACGAAAGGTGTGTGCACGCCATATTCCGCACAAATTGACCGACGACCAAAAATTGCTCAGAATCCAACATTCGAAGGATATCTTAAAAAGGTCAAAAAGGACAAAAACTTCCTTTACAATATTGTGACTGGTGACGAAACGTGGTGTTTCCAATATGATCCCGAAACGATGCATTTACCCATGAAAATAAAGCGTTATGCAGACGTAGAGGCCATTCAAAAGGCTTGCACCAGCATAACCGGCCAACGAGCTAAAACACTCGTTCGACATGCTTTTGAAGCATGCAAAAAGCTGTATTGAAGCAGGATAAGATCATTTTGAATAAAATAAATTGATTTTGCCCAAAAAACCTTTTGTTCTGTTTTTTTTTGTTAAAGCCCTGTTTACTTTGGAACGCACCTTGTATTACCCTATTCCATTATTATCATTCTTTTGTTCCCCATTGTTATTTGGCTTTCATTTTATAATTTTGCACTTGCCTTTGCTTACTGTTTTTAATTCATTAATATAAAGTTGTAAGAATAAATACTTGATTTTCTGAATATACAAAGGTAAGTTTGGATTGTATATATGTATATTTTAAAATAAGATTACAGTATATACTTGTATTATATTTTACCGAATCGTATTACCTGACAGCGATTCTTCGGAATTTGCATAAATTATACCGAAATGAAATGATTGATTTTGAATATTATGCTTGTGTTCCTTTAATTTCCTCAAGGGGATTTTGGGGTGCAAAATATGTCTTCTTCTTTTCTGGCGTAGAAGCCGCTTACACGGTTATAGCCAATTAAACAACAGTGCGCCTATCGTTTTTTCTTTTTGCAAGGTGGCGAAAATTGGAGATTCCAAGCGAAACCAGGTCCTTCTTCACCTGGTCCTTCAACGGAGAGGAGGTCTTCCTCTTCCTCTGCTTCCCCCTGAGGGTACTACGTCGACTACTTTCAGAGCTGGAGTGTTTTCGTCCATTCGGACAACAGGACCTAGCCAGCATAGCCGCTGTCCTTTAATTTGCTAAACTATATCAATGTCGTCGTATATCTCATACAGCTCATTTTTTAATCGAACGCGATATTCGCTGCAGCCAACGCGCAAAGGACCGTAAATCTTTCGCAGAACTTTTCTCTTAAAAATCACAACGTCGACTCATCAGATGTTGTCATCGTCCAGGCCTCTGCACCATATAGCAAGACGGGGATAATGAGTGACGTATAGAGTTTTGTTTTTGTTCGTCGAGAGAGGAGTTTACTTGTCAATTGCCTACTTAGTCCAAAGTAGCACCTATTGGCAAGAGATATTTTGCGTTGGATTTCGAGGCTGACACTGCTGTTGGTGTTGATGCTGGCTCTAAGATAGATGAAATTATCTAACACTTCGAAATTATGACTGTCAACAGTGACGTGGGAGCCTAGTCGCGAGTGCGACGAGTGTTTTCTTCATGACAGGAGATATTTCGTCTTGCGCTCGTTCACTACCAGACCCATTTTTTTTGCTGCCTTATCCATTCTGCAGAAAGCAGAAATAACGGCGCGGTTGTTAAGGCCAATGATATCGATACCATCGACATACGCCAGCAGCACTCTTATAGAAAATTGTACCTTTTCGGTTTAGTTCTGCAGCTCGAATTATTTTTTCCAGCAGCAAATTGCAGAAGTCGCACAACAGCCAGCCTTTTTTCCTTTTCTGCCTGCAAATGCGTCTCGCTTTCCTCTTCAACTCTCGCTATCTATCCCATTCCGCACGTATTGTGGTCGATCGCAACGTTGCGAGCAGTCTGATTTCTCTCCACTTTTGCATTTTCCGAAAACCAATGGTTTCAGTTGCAGCTGTACGTAAGGTGTTTGAAACCTCATTGGCCTGACGGAGCTTCTGGTGTGGCTCAACGTCAGGATACCAAATTCAGACATCTCGGCATAGAGGTAGCTCCTTTTCGTGCTGTCATAGGCAGCTTTGAAATCGACGAAGAGGTGGTGTGTGTCGATTCTCTTTTCACGGGTCTTTTCCGAGATTTGGCGCATGGTGAATATCTGATCGGTTGTTGATTTTCCAAGTCTAATGTCACATTGATCCAATCAGTTTGTTGACGGTGGGCTCTAACCTTTCACACAGTACGCTCGATAGACCTTATATGCGATGTTGGGGAGAATTATCCCTCGCCCTCGATAGTTGGCGCAGATTGTGGGGTCTCTCTGTTTTTGGATTGGGCAGGGCACACCTTAATTCCAATCGTTGGGCATGCTCTCGTCCGATCCTATTATACAAAGAAGCTGATGCATGCTCCTTATCAGTTCTTCGCCGCCGTGTTTAAATAGCTCGTACGGCAAGCCATCGGCCGGCCACTTTGTTGTTCTTCAGACGGGTAGTTGCTATTCGAACTTCTTCATGGTCGGGCTGTGGAACATCTGCTTCATCGTCATCGATTGGGGAATCGGGTTCGCCTTCTCCTGGCGTTATGCGCTCACTGCTATTCAGCAGGCTGGAGAAGTGTTCCCCCCATAGTTTAAGTATGCTCTAGGCAACTGTTACTAGATCACCTTTGGGAGTTCTATAAGAGTATAGTTCGGCCTTGAAACCTTCTGTTAATCGCCGCATCTTTTCGTAGTGTTTTCGAGCATGACCTCTGTCAGCCTGCTTGTCAAGCTCTTTATACTCATGCATTTCGGCCTTTTTCTTTTTCTGCCTGCAAATGCGTCTCGCTTTCCTCTTCAACTCTCGGTATCTATGCCATTCCGCACGTCTGATTTCTCACCACTTTTGCATTTTCCGAAAACCAATGGTTTCAGTTGCAGCTGTACGTAAGGTGTTTGAAATGCCGTCCCACAGTTCCCTTATACCGAGTTGTTGACTAGTGTTCTCAAAGAGCAGGTGTGCAAGCCGAGTAGAAAATCGTTCGCCTATTCCTTTTATCTGTTGGCGTGCGTTTGCTGCACAGAGGCGGGTGCGAGTCTTGACTGCAACCAGGAAGTGGTCCGAGTCGATGTTAGGACCTCGGAGCGCACGCACATCTAGAACACTGGAGACGTGTCTTCCGTCTATCACAACATTATCGATATGGTTTCTATCCGGAGACAGCCAGGTAGCTGAATGTATTTTCTTATGCTGGAATCTGGTACTACAGAAACCCGTATTTCGGGCCCCGGCGAAGTCGATCAGCCTCAAAATAATAGTGGAAAATACATACATATATATAATGTGAGCGTATGTGTATCGGAAATTTCTGTTTTCTGTCTTCCGTTAGGTGTGCCCGGTTTGAGTGAGCGTTATTGTTATCTATTTAATTTTGTTTTATATACCTGGCACGCATATTCGTGTGTATATGTGTTGTTGTGCTTTCTTTTTCATATCGCACCCGCGTCTATAGTTTCGTTTTATACTTCTGCAACATGGTATTACAGAGTATTATTATTTTCTTAATCTAACAGTTAACACCTAAAACTAGACGATATACGTACATAGATATGAAGTTGTATATGTAAATGAATAGGTTGATGTTACGAGATGTATTCCGGTTGACTGTCTGTCCATCCGTCCGTGCAAGCCGTAACTTGACTAAAACTTGCGACATCTTGATGAAACTTGGTGTACGCATTCTTTAACAACAGCAGAAAATTGGAATTGTAGACGGATTTGATAGGAACACAGCCAGGGCTACAAAAAGTCATTAAACGTAACCCAATAAAGCCCCATAACTAAGCCGAAAATGTAAATACAAAACTATAATTTGGTTCAGAGAATCGCAGTAGAAAGGGAAATTATCAGTTGAAAATTTTTAAAGGGAATGTCTGATACTGTTTTAGGCGCTGATAGCTGATACAAGTATAATCGTTCAAGTTCATCTCCCTGGATGTCAATAGGCGGCATACGATCGATAGAGCATTAAAAATATTGTTTGCTTTACCAAAAGTATACGCCAGGTGTTCTCTTAATTTTAATTTGGAAATGAAGGTATGTTGGTTGCACAAAATTGGAGTTATAATTGCCATATGATCACTATTTGTGTATATTTTTGACACCGCCTGCTTTATGTGCCCGCTGCGCTAATCACTTCCGAACATAATGTCAATTATTGATTCTTTATTTCGTCTTTGCTACGCGTTTTGAGTTTCGCTGTTCTTTATTGTTAAGGTCGTTTGGCACAGTTATTTTTGAACTATCCGCCCGTGATGGTTTGTATATCTGCTGCCCCATGCAGTTGACCAATGTTTTAGAATTAACTGTGGTATCCTTATTTACTTAGATACTTCATAATCTCGAGATACTTGGGGCGAATTGTGCCTAATACTGAGTACTCCCCTTTGCAGAACTTGTAGCTCGAAACGTTTGTGAATGACTTTGCTAAATGTCCTGTGGTTTCACAACGTGTGCATTGAGAAAGTCTGTCTGTCGAACTACATCATTTACGCGCCAGGAAATCTTTACAGATCGGCCACTCAATCTTTATTTTCCTAATTGTAGTGCGGCCTTGACATCTTGAACACGCATGTATACAAGTGTTATTTGTGTGCCGCTATGTGTTTTTCGCAGACTTTTGACATTTAATATGTCCAGATTTTGGAATCCGCTCTCTCTTTTTAGTGCTGCTCAAATTTCTTCGGGAGTTGCGATTTCGTCCAAGTCTTTTGACGTAATCGTAACAACATGTGTTTTAGGCTGCATCATAGCCACTTTGCGAACCACTCCTTCCAAAGCGCTTTGGAAAGATTCGGCTTTCGTGTCTGCTCGAGTTTTCAATTGTAAATGCAAGTCGCATTTGAGTGTTTTCTGAATATAGGTTATGTTTGAACTCAGCTCCTCAAATCCGGTATAACTTTTTATTTTTCGCAGGATATCTGCATACTACGAACCATCCTTGTTTGTAATAATAATGGCATCTGATTTTGTTCTAATTTTTTTCCATTGGTTTCTTCTTTTTAACCATGTTTACATCTCTCAGTTGCGCTTTGAATAATCGTGGTATCCTCTTGAGATATTTTTGCTGCTCCACTATACGGTTGGCTTTTTTGTTGATGGTAAAAAGCCTGATGCCTCGCGCATTCTTTTTTAGGGTATTATCATCTCTATAAGTAAGGAATTTAGATGGCTTCCCTATCATCACTCTTCTCTATGGATTTTCGAATTTTTCCGGTTAGGCGTGTAATGACACTATGTTGCTTACAAGTTCTTATTCTTTTGTCCAGTTTGCTAAAGATGCTAGCCGTTTCTAAGTTTTGCAGTTCTTCAGGCTTACCCCTTATTTAGTCGGCAGTATCACATTGCCTATTTAGTCCAGCAGCGGCGGACTCCTCAGTTTTACCATTACACACAATATTATATCCAGAGGCCATAGCGAAAAAATAGTTTGGGAACACCAGTCGATGTGAATGTTCAGCCCCTAGCTTTACTAGGTATGTTAAATGTAAAATTGGAAGCAATGCACAAGCCGAAAGGAAAACGAAAACACGAGAAGAGGAACAGCTAATGGATCAAAATAAAAACTGGAGAACAAAAAAATGTAATTAAGTGAAACCTATTATAAGGGGAAAAATTATACTTATTTTTTTGCAAGTTGGATAATATACGACCGAATAGTCCACGACCAGCACGCAGTGAAGAAAATAGAGAAGCCGTAGCTGAGAGAGTACACAAAGACCGTCGAGAGTCGATTTGGCGCCATTGACATCAACTTTGACTAACAAATGGGGCAACTTGGCGCATTCTACATCGAGATCTTAAATTCAAAGCGTACAAAACAAGCAGGAACTGAAGCCGCCCTGTTGAAGGATAAAATCCTTAACATTTAATCGCCTGCCTTCAGAAATGATGACTACTTTTATTGAATTAAGATACAGCGTTAACCTTGCCTTCAAGTACCACTTTTTTGCCTACGCCTTCTGCAGAAATACAGCCCCATACCATGTGGGCCCTATTGTCTTCTTTAAGTGTAGGTTTTACACACTTGAATGTCAATGCTTCGACATGTTTACGCCACACATACATTTGTCCACCACTGTACTTCATCCTTATAATAAAACCTATTCGACGTAGAAACATTTATAATTCTGGATTCAACACATTTTGATGTAATTTTAGGTCTTCCTGTGGAAAACTTACGAGCGATTCCATTCTCATTCATGAATATTTTTGTGATTTTGTGGACTGCTGAAAGAGATTTGTTAAAAGTTTTTGCTATTGAGCGTATAGTTTCCTCTTTTTTATGTAAAATAACAATTGCAATGCGTTCTGAAGTACTTAAACGTTGTATTTTCTCCATATTTATTAACTGTTATCAAATATTTACGAAAACAGGATATGATATAAAAAATTTACTTAATAAAATTTATTTTACTTACGAGGAATAAAAAATCATCTTCAGTAGATGCTATTTTCTTCAATATTTCGAATAAATAAAAAATAACTACACTTTGAATGATTTTACACAATATGAATTGACAAAATGTTGCTTGTTCACTTATTTATGATCCACCAATTTTTCAGTTCGTTTACTTACGCGTCAAGAACATTGTATAAACCTACAAGTAACCAATCCTTCATTTTTCTCTAACACATCAAAAAATTCTACTGCAAATTAGGCACTTGGTACGGGTTGCCCCCAAATATTCTACTACTAAAACGTTAAAATTCTTCAAATCTGCTATAGTGTGTTGCCGTGTTAGGTTTTAAAATTTATAACTTTAACAATATTTTCATAAAATATTCAAATATTTTTCGGTTATTTAAATTCCTAAATATTAAATTTAATCAGTTTTGTCCAAAATATTAATTATTGTATCAATATATTATTAAATGTTTCCAGTTTTATAAAAAAATGTTTATATAATATTTGTGTAAAAACTATGTACCCGATTTTTTTATATTTATTTTAGTTTTTGTTTAAATAATTACAAGTTGATTGTTTTGACTTGTATTGTTAATGTATACATACAATGGAATTGTACCTGACCTTATATATTTATTTTTGCCTAGTCATATTTTTTATAATAAGTAGATTGATTTAAAACTATATACATAAAAAGGGTGAAAGTAGGCCTCCTGGTGAACCGAACACCCAAAAAAGATCGGTAGCTCGCCTACATGGCAACCTCAGAGATGGTGAGGAAGAGCAATAAATATCCAATAAACTTTTGTTTCAAAAATATTCTTGAAAGTTTTCATTAATGTTTTCCGTTACTTTTTCACAAAAAAGTTGACCTACTACATTTCTTTTAATTACATCCCTGTGCCTAAAAAAGGCAGATTTCGATCAAGTGATCTCAGCTGTGAAAAATTCTTGGAAAACAGCTGATTCTTTTGTTACTTGTAGGTTTATACAATGGTCAAGAACTCACACTTAAATGAATCTAAGTGACAAAATTCAATATGCCTTAGCTAGTTTGAATTTAAAGTAACTGTTAATCAAATAGTCACCGACATTGGCGACTTTGTACAATGTTACTTATCGCAGAATACTCCTGGTCTGCATGTTCACTTAATTTTGAATGCAACTGTATGTATGTACATTTTGATATACATATAGTATGTATACATTAGGCCGGGTCGATTTGTGGGGAGGCAAAAAAATCGCCCATTGCTCTATGAAAATCATATTCTAGGGATCAAAATAAGATACTTTGCCGAAGGAACCATACCTCTGAAACGAATTTTGATGTCCCCCAATTTGGGTCGAACTTTTGGGTAGGGGCAAATTTTGAAAAATCCCACTTTGACTCATTTAGAGTGCTCCAATCGAGTCCAAATGTATGACCGACCCCCACTAACTTTAGACGGCCGATCCACCCGTGCCAGTGACACACCCCCTGGAACTCCCCTGGGGGGTTCCCCATACAATAATTTCAAAAAATCACCATTTTTGGTGATTTACATGAAAAAATCAGCTAAATTGCAACCAGAGCTGAGTTCTATTTAACAACCGAAACCCTACGCGTCTTACTTTACAATTACCATTTCATTCTTATTACCTCAAAAAGTTTACAATGAATCCACCATCCTCTACACCGCAATGATGAAGCAACTGCATCAACAACTATCGAAAACCCAATGAGTCATATACCCAAGCATGATGTTACTGTTTTTGGTGTGTCTACTGATTTGACTGATCTTAATTTACCAACCCATCTGGATATCTTGAGATATTATTTTTACTTAAGCGAACGTGCTAAAACAGAACAAAAAAGTTTTCCCATAAATCATTCACTATTCAAGTACAAGATAAGTTGATTGGAATTTGGGAAAAACTTGGTATGGAAATAATGCTGGGAAAAACTTGGTATGGAAATGATCAATTTGAATGATATAAATATCGTATTTGAACCACCATTCACGCGAAGCATTCCGTACGATACATTGAAAGTATATTTAAATCAAGATGATCCACCGTTTAATGATCCAAAAATTTCATCACACATACAAGGAACGGAACAACATGTTCAATTGCTAGCTAGCATTTCCAAACGGGTTATACCGGAAAATGTAGAGGCTGTTAGGGCGACGACATTAGAGAGCCGTGCGAAATTGTTTTTAATGGGTTTGCCTGTTTGCTTTGTTCCAATTCCAGTTCTTCACCTGGCTACCTCCTTGTGCTGTTTTTTTGTTTGTATGTATGTATGTTTTAATTTTCGGGTTCGTTTTTTTCATTTTGTATTTGTTTTATTGTTTAGGTGTTTTTATTTTTCGCGCCCGATTTATATTTTAAGTGGTTTATAGTGGCACATATATTTATGCATATATATTGTCACTGCATTTGTTTGGATTTTGGTATGGTTTTCTTAGGTTCACCGCACTTTTTTTTGGTTTTTGTTCACCACACTATTCCTTTTTTCCTTGTTTAAATTTTTCTCGTTTTTTTGTTTTTAATGGTTTCACTACTCCATAGAACCCCTCACTATAGCTCGAAGGACCATGTTTAAAAAGATACAAAATTATGTAGAGCACACGCTCTTAAATAAAAATAAATTTTGTTTTTATTTTGACAATATAAATTAACGAACTTATAAATTTTAATATCAAAAATGTTATAAGTTGAAATTGTAATAAAATTAAATTCAGCAAGAGGGACGGCGAGAATCCAATGCCGATGATGATTTGCTTTGTTGCCGATCAAGTTTCCACGCATCGATGTCAAAATGTATAATCACGGTAGAGAAGCATAGGTGTCGACTCGGCGCAGTGTTTAAGCGAATATAATATATGTATATGAATGTTGATGTGCGAATTGATCAAACGAATTGTGTCTGCTATCCCGTTGTCCATCCTTTTTGTTTAGTGGGTTAGTGTACAGGTGTGATGAGTTGTGTTGATGTTGTGTAGTGTTATGGTGTCATCGGCTGTGGTATATTAGCTGTGTCTTGCTAGGATGCGCCAGTTTTTCCCGGATAGAGTAAGTGGGTGGTTATAGTTGTTTTTTAAACTTTATTAATCCCAATAAAGAAAAAACAAAAATAAAATAACAGTCAGTTCATTTTGCACTTATAGGAAAAGAATAAACAAAAAACAATTCATTTTGCACTTAAAATTTAATGTCAAAAATTCATTGGTGCTTAACTCATTTAAACAATTAGAGAAATAGGCTGACTTCATAAACGTAGTTTGCAATGCAACACTGCAATGCCTAGTGTTCATAACGCATCAGACACAACCTTGGCAATGCCGCGTGTTCATTATTGCATGGCAATGCTTTTTTATGCGCAACATATGCCAAACTTGTGCATTGTTTTCATTTGTGATGCTTTAGTGGCTATTCTTGGCGGAAAAAAGTAAACAAAAAACAAAATATAAATTTGTGGTGAAAATGGCGGATTTATGGTTAGTAAAAGTGGTTTACTTTAAAGATTGTAGTTTAACTTATGATTTTTTAATATTATCTGTATATGCATAGTGAAAAAAAGTGGAACCATGAGAGGAAGAAATTACTTATAGAAATACGATTGAAGTATGAGCCAGATTTCGTTGCAAAAAAAAAAAGAGGAACACACTTTGGGAGCAAATAATGCGGGATGTGAAGGAAATAGACAACACATTCCCATTCTCCAAGGACGAAAGTACCAGATGTTTTGTTAATATAATGGGCACCTACAAACGAATAAAAAAACGTATCAACACATCTGGAAAAGGCGCAACAAATTTCCAAACATTGGATGAAGTTTTCGGCAGCCGCAGTAGTGATCTTCTGCCTGATGCCATGCTGGAATCTTCCCTTGAGTCCTTAATGCAAGATTTAAGTAATGATTCACCCGATAGCCCTACGGTGAAGGACTTAGATGCAACATTACCTAGTACTAGCACTCCAAGAAATAAACTAACAAGAAAAAGCAATGTGTTAGAGTTTTTAAACAAGGAATCGGAAGAAGATGCCAAAGTATTGAAGAAATTGCTGGACATGGAGGCAGAGAAGCTAGCAGTGGAAAAAAAATTGGTCGAATTGAATGAAATTCGTACACTGCTCCAGAAAATACTCGACAAATCTTAGAATTCAAGTATGTTTTACGTTTAACTTTGAATACATTTTTCACATTAAATTTTAAGTGCAAGATGAATTGTTTTTTGTTTATTTTTTTTTTTCTATAAGTACAAAATGAACTGACTGTTATTTTATTTTTGTTTTTTCTTTATTGGGATTAATAAAGTTTAAAAAGTCCAAACTGTTTTCAATTATGCAGTAAAGGGTTGCAAGAATTAATTCACGCTATGAATGCAACAGAGAATTTATGAATTCATCTCATAACTCGAGTTGATCGCCGACGCTGAGTTGGAATTATGTGAATGCAGATACAGAGAAGACATTGTGAGTTGTTGTTTATCGCTAGCAGGTAGACTCAGCTCATTCCTCTCATAAACAAACCCAACTCACACTCATATCATTAACCAGCAGAATGAGCGTTGCAAAGCGTTACATGAAGCGTTCTAATTCTCGGGCGATTCTCTTTTGCTGTCGCCCATTACCTTCACACGAGCAACTTGTGTTGCGAATCGAGTTTTTTCTCATTCTCTTTCACTTTACTTTAGTGTGTCTACTCTTTACTTTAACCCATTGTCGTTTCTTTTTCCTTATAGGTATTTGGGGCACTCTATCACATATATTAATCAGCTCTGTCAATTAAGAAATACATTTTATTTATTAAAACAAAGAACTATCGTCTGAATCAATTTGTATGGCTTCCTCCACCCATATCTTTAATTAATTCGATTTTTTCGTCATACTCCATTTTTCTAAAATATTTATATTATATTATGTATATTTGTATACATATTTGCAAATTACTTACCAAAAGATGAAATTAAATTTTTTAAATATATTCAAAATATTAATTTCAAAAAAATATACGCAAATTACTGTTTTGTGCGAACTGCTACGAATAAGAACACAAAGCGATGAACACTGGAAACTCGGCGCGATTCCCCTCTCCTCGTCGCCCCCTCGCCTATAAACCAAGAGTTGCCGCAACAAAAGTTGCTTCGTGTGATAAGACTCTTAGTAGTGGAATAGTGTGTGATCGTCACTTATTGTTATGTGAATTCATTGTTTCTCTCATTCTTTTAACAGAACAGGGTGCACCCATAGCCGTAGACGCTTAACCGAGACAGTTTATTAAATATTTAAATTCGTCAGCATACGAAGATAAAAGGGGTAAAATAGTTTTGGCATGGCATAATGGATGTAAGTAATTGACCGCGAAACTCAGTGCAATTGTTTGCTAATATTTGCCATGTTGTAATACAATTTACACCTGTGTCTCTGTTTTACAAAAATATGTAACATTAGATGAATCTGCATCGTCAACCCAGTCGACGCCTGTACTAAGGCAGCAGCTTAATGAAATTAAGGATAATATAGTGAAAGGCAAATATATGTACAGTGGTTATTGAAGCTAGAAAAGCAAGGTTTGGGAAATTTTTGGCAAGGTTGAAAATAGTGGCAGTTTGGTAAGAGATGTTGTTGCATGCAAAAATTGTAACAGCGTTTTGAAATTTATGAATAGCACGTCTAACCTTGTGAAACATAAATGCTATAAAAATTTAAAAAACCGTTCGGATAACTCAAAGATATTAGTGGACAACGACACAAAAAAAATGTTGCTGATACGTTCACTGAATGGGTCACTAAAAATTGCAGAACATTCAAGATGATCGAAGATGCAGGACTGAAAAAATATACGGATCTAATGCTTTCAATTGGAGCTAAGTATGAGTCGAACGTATATACTGATCAACTATTACCTCATCCAACAACGATATCCAGAAACATAGACAATCTATACAATATAGCCCACGATTCCTTAAAATTAGAACTAAGTGAACTTAATACCTTTGGACTTACCTCAGATTTATGGACCGATAATTATTTAAAACAATCGTTTTTGTCTATGACTATACAAAAAGCGGAAAAATTGGACTGAAGCTTATTGCCTTTCGATCAAGGGATTTTGAATCTTGTAGCAGTAAGTATTTGTTGAAACGGTATATATTTGCAGATATGTATGTGCACGTACTATATGTGGTGTCAAGTACAACAATTTGTTGTAATTTCAAGAAATGTTTACCACAATTGCACACTAATATTTCAGTGCTCGCAGCTGTACATACGTATTTTCAAATCAAACTTGATATCTCGTAGGAGCACCGACTAATAAATTGTTACAGTTTACAAATGAAGAAAAAAATTATATAAAACTACCTTGCAAAAACATGCTAGAAGCATTGATTTTTGAGCAAGATCAAAACAATAACGAAAGTAGTCAATTAAATTCTCTCTCAAATAATAAGGAACAACTTTTCTCAGGATTTCTTCAGCCTTCAAATCCAACAAATAATCTTGATCGAGTTCAAAATGAATTACTATTATACGAAGTAATGCACGACAATTTTGACGTTTTATAATGGTGGGAATCAAATAAACTTAAATTTCCGTTACTTTTTAAATTAGTAGTGCCTCGTCTGAGAGAATATTCTCAAATGCCAAAAATTTACTTTCTGAAAAGCGTTGTGCTATTGGGTCTAACCCTGTTACTGTAGGAAAAACCATGTTTTTACATACGAATATGTAAATTAATTAATTATTTCTAGAGTTTAAACTAATAAGAAACACATGTGCAACATTGAAAACGAATTTGATAATTATCTTTTCTAAATTTCTGAAGTCATTAATTCTTTAAATAAATTATTTTTAAGTTCAAAAAGACTGGTGAATGTTTTACACATTTTTTTTTAAATAAATGAATTATGCATATATTGTATATTTTTGTTAGATAAATGAATTGCTTCTATTTTGTTTAAGCTTTTAATAGCGCAATTTTTTTAATTTATATGAGACTGAAGGGCTTTACATTTTATTTTTTAGTACAAGAATTATGTGTATATTTTTTTGTTGCACGAGTATAAGTGAATTTCTTTTTTATTTTATAGTTTAGAATACATAAAAATAAAAAATACATATGTATCCATGTATGGTATTTGATGCTTTTCATTATAATTTCATTTCATGATATGTATAAGTTTCTCGTTAGTCGATATAAAGAGACTCGTACGTCGCACGTACGTATGTTTTTTGGTTTTCCCTAATGTTTTTTTTTACGATTTATCGACAGCTTATTAGCATAATACATAGGTATATTTACACATGAGTTAATTGGACTGGAAATGAACGCGAATGTAACTAATAAAAATGTGATACTTTGGAACTAAAAGTTGCATGTATTTTGGGATTTAAAAAGAGTTTTTTTTCAATTGTTCCAAAGGACAGGTTTTAGTTCTAAAATATTTTTATTTTTTATAATATTTTGTTGAATCTATTAATCCCTAAATAAACTTCATGAAAAATTGCAATAAAATTGAATATTGGAAACATTTTTTTTATCCACATTCGTATGTAATTATCTATGCGTATTTACATTCTTCTTTCTAGTCGTGCAACTAGAATAACTCGAGTTAACAGTTGTTAATTCACACGAACATCATTCACTCAGCCAACATCCTTCTTGCACAGAATTAATTCACACCAACACAATGAAATGCTTTGGTAGACCAATTCTACAGAGAGTGGATCGTTACTTGTGAGAGTGCTATGAGTTGAGCGAACTCGTTGTTGTTCTCACTAATGAGACTCGGTCCTTATTTTACCCAAACATTAGAATTAATTTTTACGTTGTGTGAGTGAGTGCAAGTTGAAATTTTTGGACAGTGACTCTAAGTTTGTTTTTTGCGTATTCATGCAGCCCTTTACTCTGTATGTGCTTTTTTTTCATCTATTTCATCGACTAAGTAGCCTTCATTTTCAATTATTATGTTATGATCAACCATGCATGTCATTGTAATTAATTTTGGCATATATGGACGTTGAGCTTCGATGTATTTGAGAATTCTAAATTTTTTTTTAAAACACCAAATGCCTGTTCCCCAACAACGCGAGTTGAAGACAGAATCGCATTGTGTTTTGACTGCATTGGTGTTAAGAACCCGTTATCACGATAGGGCACCATAAGGAACAATTCTAATGGATACCCTCCATCGCCCAACAAATGGTAATTAGAACAGATTTTAATCTCCTTGCTAATTATAGCTTTCCTGACAGAGCTCTTTTGCCAAACTGATGCGTCGTGGACCTGGACAGCCGATAAATGCATCTATAAACCACATTCGACTACCTACAATAGCCTGAAAAAAATATTTCCAGTTAATAATTGCAAAATAGTTAATTTTTTACCTGTGTAATGATTGAATACGTTCCCTTTCGGTTGCGATAGCTGATTTCATCTTTGATTGGCTGCGAAATTGGAATATGAGTTGCGTCGATGCATCCAATTACAAAAGGAAAATGATTATACCGCAGGTTTGTAAATTCTTCATTTACTTGTTTTTGGTCCGCTGCAGTTTTGGGAAATTTGATTACATCTCCCTTCAAGCGGCAAATCATTTTAATTATTTTCAGAAACACCTTATATGCGAGGCCAGCTGCCACACCAAACCGATCGCTGACATCTCTGAAAGAGGAATTATTGCTTAGCTTCCAAATTGTTATTTGTAAAGCTTTTTTCAACGTTATTGCTATACGTCCAGTTTCACTTGAATTCCACCAGGGCTTAATCGCAATCTGCAACTTCTTTACATTTGTGGTATTAGTTTTATCAACTTACTTAATACTCTACGTATTTTATAATAAAAACCTGAAATGTACTTCGAAAATAAGAATAAAATACATCGTCTTCCATGTTTTCGATTACCTTACAAAAATTTTCGGTTTTTGGAATTCTTCTCCGTGAATTTTCGCTAGCTAATAATGCAAAACGACGGCGTTTTCTTTTGTTTTTTATATTTTTTATAACACTGCTGCTTGATTCTCTATTATCAGCCAATTCCGAGGCTGTTTTCAAAAGAATACATCAATATTCTTGCACATTCATTTAAAAAAACTTTATTGTCGAATATGTTAATGTTAGTGATGCAAGGTACCAATCTTTTGCGCGTTCATAAATGCAGTAAAATGCCAACAGTTTATTTGACAAAGCAGTGTTGCCATGCAATATTGCTTTGCATTGTAAATGAATTTGTTTGCAGGGTTGCATTGCAAACTGCGTTTATGAAGTCAGCCATAATAATTTCACGTTTTGGGCCAGTTGATTGGCCACCAAAATAGTGTTATATCGCACCGTTAGACTTTTCTTGTGGAGATATGTAAAGTCTATGCGGACAATCCCGCTTCCATTTAGACCTTGGAACAAAACAAGGGGAGTGTCAGTCGCCTGTTACCAGTCGAAATGTTCGAACAAGTCATCAATCATATCTTCAAAAAATAAACACGAAATAATGTTCTTTCGAATGATAATAAACACTACCCATTAAATTTGAAGTTTATGTGTTTCTTTTTAAGTGGAGAACCTTGAAATGGATCACCCTTTACAAACAAATTTAATTTAATTCTTCCATTTTAAAGATTGAAAATCGATAATAAATGCCATTATTGTAACAAAATTTTGCAAAAATGGTACTTCAAATTTTCCATCTAACGTCTACAAATTTTCTTAATCAGACTATAGCTCAGCATCACTAAATACCAAAAATGTGGGGCCGGCGACCATAGCTGACTTATTATAAAAATATCAGTCCATCGGTGAGGTCTGGTTTTGAAAATCCGAAAGAATATTTTTATGATAACGTCATACCATTGTACCAAACATTTTATGGCTTTGCGATACCTTTTTTTCAATCACCTCGTGTTATTTCAAAATACTTGTACATCTGTATAACATACATATGTATATTTATGGTATAATGCAAGAAGTCAGCTTCTCTTTTTTCGCGTAAACACATAATAGCGTGTATCTTCCTTTGATAACCGTTTATGTGAGCACCAATCACTAAGCAATATACATACCGATACTACAGCAGGACTCAAAATAAAATAAATCTACTTTTTTATTATAACACAGTGCTACAGAAAAGAATGAAATCAAAATACCTGGGACGTGATGCCATTTTTTCTGGTAAGTCTTGTCAAGTAGGTAACTTCCAAACTACTGAAGTTATTTAAACGAGACTCAGTAAGAACATTCTTACCTAATTAACCAAGGAAGGTTAGTGTTGCATCAGGACGGAATCTAACCATTGCCACACCCACAAAATGCCGATAGTTGAAAACCTATGCAGTGCTATAATTAAGCCTCAAATTAAGGAAACACCCAAACTATAATTTGTCGAGGCCATCGAACATGGTCGATCCTTATTTTGTTCATATTGGCCAATATATTTATTTGGTATAAAGTCAACCAGATTTGTTTTCACATTTTTGTGTTTAAACATAAAGATAAATTACATTACATGTAGTATATATTACATAAGGTGTCCTTTATTTTTTAAAGTTTTAAATTTCTATCGCTTAGATCTTAGTTTTGTTCATTTGCCTTTAAAACACTCGGAAATAAATTTTTACTCTATTAGGAGTACGTGCCGACTTGCATCCAATCATGTTCATATATGTTGCGCGGCAGTAGTGGTGCGTACTCGTATTAACGGCATTTGTCGTTTGTTCTCAATTTTTCTCGCGCTTAGCATGTATTGTTATATATCAGAGAGCTGCAACGAGTATGATTAAATCAGAACAAACAGTCGTGCCAAAAAACCAATCAAATCAATTCAGTTCAGCATAGACAACATTGTTAATCAATTCGCGTATCTGCCAGCGTCAACTGACCTGATGCAACACGAACAATCTGTTCTTCGGCAATCACGATCGTGTAAATGTATGGCTGGCTTCGGTTGCAATCGTATCATGTCACTGATTTGAATCATGTGTGGCAAAAAATGTATCAGCTTTGAAAATGTGCGCGTGTAAACAAATTTTCGAAGCGTAAACAATGGAAATTGCATCGAGTACGTACATACATACATATATACATACATTTGTTGTATGTATGTACTCGATGGAATTTGCGTTTTACGTATATGAGTAACATATTCATATATATACATATGTACATACATGTGTATACAAAACATATGTAGTTGAAATAGAACAGAAGTGCACTAGAGGAAATCAGTGTTTGGGGGATGATATACAAACCGAACGCTGTCGATCATTTCAATCAATGAAGCATGAGTTTGCATCACTTTGGGTATTTCTTGCTGATACGAACGTTCATAAACAAATCAGGTATAAGCCGATCGCTAGTGATACAAAATTGTTCTCTATCGCTGATTTGAAGAAAACAGTTCGCTTCGTGTACATGAATTGAACTGGTAGAATCAGAAAGAGTAACGGATCAGTACTTAAGTTTAAACAAAAATTTATTACTCGTTGCAGTTCTCTGCCAGTCACCCAATTCTACAAATCCAAACCCGTGATTATGCTCATCGGTGGTGATATCAATCCAAGTATTATACTCGGTGGAGTAAAAAGTAACATACTAGGTTCACTATTAATATAAGCGAGCCTTACTCAAAAGATCCGAGGTAAAGATAGAATATGGCAAAGCAATTGTGGAATATTTGAAACTCGGACAAATGAACAACTTAGAATATGATCATTCTGTTAAAGCAATGTAATATTATTTACGGCACCATGCAGTCATTAAACCCGACCGAAAAACCACGAAATTGCGTGTGTACAAGACACTCACCCATTAGCAGCCAAAATACTTCGCCAGGAAATGTATTACTTAGCTAGATCCCATGACCTAATCACGGAAAACGCTATGAACTTATTTCTGCTCTGAAGTCTCAGGATACGCACTGCGAAAATGGACCTCCAATCACCGACACATTCTGAAAGGCCTTCTACAGGATCATCTCTTAGACATCGAATCACTCAACCTTCCTGAACCCGAAAACAGGAAACTCCTGGGCATTTCATGGAATTCAAAAAAGGATTAATTTTTCTTCCTCGTCAATCTAATGGACAGACATAGCAAAATTGTTTGACCCAGCCGGTTGGCTTAGTCCAATGATAATCATGACAAAAATAATAATGCAACAAATATGGCTAGATAAATCTGACTGGGATGAAAGCTTAAAGCCACTCACCCTTTATAGATTGAACAGTTTCGTCAAAGATTGAAATGCCCATATGGACCCATTGTTCCCCCTAACCATTATGGAATTCCACGGCTTGTCTGGTGCTTCAGAAAAAGCATATGCCGTAACACTCTATATTAAGTCTCAGTTAGGTTTAAAATATGGACAATTTTCTTAGTGACAAAAACAAGAGTTGCTCCCATTAAAACCGTATCCATTTTAACTCTGCGGGCGGTCCTCCTAGGTAACCTTGTTGACTCTACTCTACCCCAACTACACCTTACCCAATATGGAAGTTACTTTTGGACTGACCACCATAGTTATCGCTTTGTTTAACAAACCACAATGTTTATGGACTACACTCGTTTCTCAAGCCGAGGATGTGCCCCCAAATAACTATGGTGGCACGGACACCAATGGTTACAAAAACACACAACATGAATGAAGTTAGTTATTTAAAGTTCATTATTGACTTTAAATCCGTTAATTTACCTTAAAGGAGTTATACGAATTGACGGAAAATTAACCAATCCCGCAGTACTATCATATAATGAGCGTCACCCTATCCTACTACCCTATAGTAATCGTATGTCAAATTTACTAACACAATTCACCCATTTGAAAACATTACACGGCAGAAATCAGTTAGTTCTTTTCCAAATAGAATTATGGATGCCCAAAGCAAAGAACTATTTAACCAGGCCATTAGCTGCCACTGGTACAACCTTTGCTGGACCCTATGACATCGAAAACTCCACTGGGAAAGCATGTATGTATCATTATCAAAGGACATAAAAGTGCATTTGTATGCCTCTCAACTAAAGCAATACATCTCGAATCCATTAGAGATCTCACTATGCAAGCTTTTCTAGCAGCATTCACCCGTTTCTTCTCAAGGCGTGGATGTCCGGGCAAACTTTATTCAGACAACGGAACAAACTTTATAATTTTAACAGCTTCACAGTTGCTAACTAAAGATCGGAAGTATGGTACTTTAATATCCCCCCATCACAAAAATTGTTATAATAAGTATAAAAAAACTTTAAAGTTTTGAAATGGCTCCAAAACCCAGCAACTCACCTAGTCCTCGTAGTAGTTCCACACTTACCATCCAGTCCCGTAGACACAATCGGCGTTTCCAGTCAACCCTCCCAAATATTCTTGAGAAAAAGGAAAGGACAGTAGGATGCACAAGTAGAAATCGATGTTCCCTTTGTCATGGGAAACATCGTTCATCTCTTCATGGGCATCCGAGGCATACCCAGCCAACAATGTAAATGTTGAGAAATCAAAATCTCAACCACTTGAGATAAATACCCTCATACCATCCTTACTGGCTAAGCAGACCCTCATACCCACAATGATGATCCGTTTGAAAAACGATGGTATAGGACATTAAGTTCGAGCAATTTTAACCCTTAACCTTAAAATGACGAATATAGCGGCCGAACTCCTAAAAAAATTGAAATTGCCAATCACGTATCTCAAAACTTTTCGTGTTTGTAGCATAAAAATTAGCTAAAATAATGATAATAAGTTTTTTTGGAATGCAGAGAGTCTTAAGTGACGATGTCCAAACGCCGTTTGAACAATTAATCTTCGCTGACTCTCAATTCCAGACTGAAGCCTGACTGGCACTTTACAACCATCTAAGTATACCAATTACTAAGTACCCTAACTCATTTCAAAACTTTCAATTAATATATGTTACCCTAGTAATATATTATTATTTCGCAGATTCTGCAAGGTGGATGTTTAATCCAAATAAGTACTCCTCTGCATTGCACCTCCATTACTTTATGTAATTTGTGAGAGTAATGCAGAGGAGTACTTATTTGGAATATCAACCGCCTCAACTTCGCTCAACACATACGAAACAGGAGAAAAGAAGCAGTACTTTTTCCCGCGTAAGTAAGACATTTAATACAAAGCAATAAAACGAACACTATTTCACATTAAAAATCAGTACAAAAAGAAATAAATATTACCTCAAGCTACAACATAAAATAATACGTATACAGATACAACACAAGAATCCACACAAAATTTAGCATAGATACTCCACAGCGAGGGAATTAACGCTCGCTCAAGGATATCGTTTATTGTGATATCAATAGAATGGCATAGTTAAATTGGCTATGTAGATATTTTATTGGTTCGCAAATCACCTAAGGAATAGTACATACAAAAATACGTATGATGTAACAACATCTTCACACTTTCTGCATCAAAGCAATGCCCTCCGGCTGCAACACACTTCTTCTTCTTAATTGGCGTAGACACCGCTTACGCGATTATAGCCGAGTTAACAACAGCGCGCCAGTCGTTTCTTCTTTTCGCTACGTGGCGCCAATGATATTCCAAGCGTAGCCAGGTCCTTCTCCACCTGGTCCTTCCAACGGAGTGGAGGTCTTCCCCTTCCTCTGCTTCCCCCGGCGGGTACAGCGTCGAATACTTTCAGAGCTGGAGTGTTTCTGTCCATTCGGACAACATGACCTAGCCAGCGTAGCCGTTGTCTTTTAATTCGCTGGACTATGTCAATGTCGTCATATATCTCGTACAGCTCATCGTTCCATCGAATGCGACATTCGCCGTGGCTAACGCGCAAAGGACCATAAATCTTGCGCAGAACTTTTCTCTCGAAAACTCGCAATGTCGACTCATCAGTTGTTGACATCGTACAAGCCTCTGCACCATATAGCAGAACGGGCATTATGAGTGACTTACAGAATTTGGTTTTTGTTTGTCAAGAGAGGACTTTGCTTCTCAATTGCCTACTCAGTCCGAAGTACCACCTGTTGGCAAGAGTTATCCTGCGTTGGATTTCTAGGCTGACATTGTTGGTGGTGTTTACGCTGGTTCCAAGATAGACGAAATTATCTACGACTCCAAAGTTATGACTGTCAACAGTGACGTGAGTGCCAAGTCGCGAGTGCGACGACTGTTTGTTTGATGACAGTAGATATTTCGTCTTGCCCTCGTTCACTGCCAGACCCATTTGTTTTGCTTCCTTGTCTAGTCTGAAGAAAGCAGAGCTAACGGCGCGGGTGTTTAGGCCGATGATATCAATATCATCGGCATACGCCAGTAGCTGTACACTTTTATAAAAGATGGTATCTTCTCTATTAAGTTTTGCAGCTCGAACTATTTTCTCCAGAAGCAGATTGAAAAAGTCACACGATAGGGAATCGCCTTGTCTGAAACCTCGTTTGGTATCGAACGGCTCGGAGAGATCCTTCCCGATTCTGAGCCAACTCGTAAAGGCAGCTCCTTTTCGTGCTGTCGAAAGCAGCTTTGAAATCGACGAAGAGGTGGTGTGTGTCGATTCTTCTTTCACGGGTCTTTTCCAAGATTTGGCGCATGGTGAATATCTGGTCGGTTGTTGATTTTCCAAATCTGAAGCCACACTGATAAGGTCCAAACAGTTTGTTGACGGTGGGCTTTAATCTTTCATATAATACGCTCGATAGAACCTTATACGCGATGTTGAGGAGGCTAATCCCACGGTAGGTGGCGCAGATTGTGGGATCACCTTTCTTATGGATTAGGCATGGCACACTTAAATTCCAATCGTTGGGCATGCTTTCGTCCGACCATATTTTACAAAGAAGCTGATGCATGCTCCTTACCAGATCTTCGCCGCCGTGTTTGAATAGCTCGGCCGGCAATCCGTCGGCACCTGCCGCTTTGTTGTTCTTCAGACGGGCAATTGCTATTCGAACTTCTTCATGGTCGGGTAATGGAACGTCTGCTCCATCGTCATCTATTGGGAAATCGGGTTCTCCTTCTCCTGTTGTTGTGCGGTCACTGCCATTCAGCAGGCTGGAGAAGTGTTCCCTCCATAATTTAAGTATGATCTGGGCATCAGTGACTAGATCACCTTTGGGGGTTCTACAAGAGTATGCTCCGGTCTTGAAACTTTCTGTAAGCCGCCGCATTTTTTCGTAGAATTTTCGAACATTACTCCTGTCGGCCAGCTTGTCAAGCTCTTCGTACTCACGTATTTCGGCCTCTTTCTTCTTCTGTCCACAAATGCGTCTCGCTTCCCTCTTCAACTCTCGGTATCTATCCCATCCCGCACGTGTAGTGGTCGATCGTAACATTGCGAGGTAAGCAGTCTGTTTTCTCTCCGCTGCGACACAGCACTCCTCGTCGTACCAGCTGTTCTTTTGCACTTTCCGAAAACCAATGGTTTCGGTTGCAGCTGTACGTAAGGAGTTCGAAATACTGTCCCACAGTTCCCTTATACCGAGTTGTTGATGAGTGCTCTCAGAGAGCAGGAGTGCAAGCCGAGTAGAAAATCGTTCGGCTGTCTGTTGTGATTGCAGCTTCTCGAGGTCGAACCTTCCTTGTGTCTGGTGGCGTGCGTTTTTTGCTGCACAGAGGCGTGTGCGAATCTTAGCTGCAACAAGATAGTGGTTCGAGTCGATGTTAGGACCTCGGAGCGCACGCACGTCTAAAATACTGGAGACGTGTCTTCCGTCTATCACAACATGATTGATCTGGTTGGAAGTTTTTCGATCCGGAGACAGCCAGGTAGCTTGATGAATCTTCTTATGCTGGAATCTAGTGCTACAGATAACCATATTTCGGGCCCCGGCGAAGTCAATCAGCCTCAACCCATTTGGGGATGTTTCGTCGTGGAGGCTGAATTTACCGACCGTAGTGCCAAATATACCTTCTTTGCCCACCCTGGCGTTAAAGTCGCCAAGCACGATTTTGACATCGTGGCGGGGGCAGCTCTCATAAGCGCGCTCCAAGCGCTCATAGAAGGCATCTTTGTTCACATCGTCCTTCTCTTCCGTCGGGGCGTGGGCGCAAATCAGCGATATGTTGAAGAACCTCGCTTTGATGCGGATTGTGGCTAGACGTTCATTCACCGGAGTGAATGATAGTACTCGGCGACGGAGTCTCTCTCCCACCACGAATTCAACACCAAACTTGCGCTCCTTTATATGGCCACTGTAGTAACTTTCACAAGGTCCTACTCGTCTCTGTCCTTGTCCCATCCATCGCATTTCTTGGACGGCGGTGATGTCAGCCTTTATTTTTCCGAGGACATCAACCAGCTGGGCAGCGGCACCTTCCCATTTAAGGGACCGGACATTCCAGGTGCATGCCCTAATATCATTGTCCTTATTTCGTTTGCCTTGGTCGTCATTACAAAGAGGGGTTTCTCATCCGAGGCTGTTGGTAGTTTTTCATTGAGATGTTTTTTTACGTGGCGGGTCCCAAACCCAGCGCTCAACCCTATGTAGGGGATGTTTCGCCTTCTCACTTTAGCTCGCCTTCGATCGGATGTTCTTAGGCTACCCAGAGGATACTTGGTCAAAGACCGGAAGCCGTGAGCTGCTTGAGTCATATGTAAAAGAATCGATTCTGGGCACTCCCAAGTGAATGGCGATCAGAGAACTCACTTGCGTGAACTTCTACACATGACTCAATCCTCCAATACACCTGCAATAGACTTACGCCAACGAATTTTTCAGTCATCATAGCACTTGGAAAAATCCTGCGTCGTGATGGCCATTAAAGCCTTCTTCGATTTAGCTTTTATAGACTCAATTCAGTCTAAGCGGTGTCCTCGGAGTGGTTATGTGAATTTGCTGAATAGCCAGAAGATAAATGAAGGTAAATCAGGCGAATGCGGTGATTGCGGCACTATATAAGTTGAAAATGTGGCGAAATGATTACGAATAACCAATGCAGTATGAGACGGTGCATTATCGCACTTCTTTGTTTAATAAATTCAGACATATGTAGAAAAAATCGAAGAATTCACTTTTATAGCCTCACAAAGCGACGCGTATCTCAAATACTAATTAATATTTTGACGTAAAATTCAGCATAGATGTCACTAACAGTACTACCAACGTACAGAAAAAAAATTTACCGATTCGAAAACACGCGAAGTATAAATTAAAAATTAACTTTTCAATTTGAAAACAGTAGTATACATACATGCTTCTTGTTATAGTGAATAACAGTGTAGGAGTAGAGCAGAAGAGGGTTGCTCTCACGCCCTATATCGAATCATATGGTAATGTTTTGTTCAAAATACATCGAATGAAATTGCAAAATCGACGGCTAAATCTCAAATATTACACGTAAGAAAACACAAACTTGATCGTTCTTTTTAAATATTGCATTGTTCTGTGCAATGCTTCAGGAATATTTGTGAGCTATTATGTACTCATCTCAAATTATGATTCAACTTTTTCCTGTTCAGTTACAACTATCACTTTATATATACATATATATACTATATATACATATATATACTATATATACATTATATATGTATGCAAACAAATACCACTGTACCCTGCCAGTAGCTGTGTGAAATTATTTTGTATTTTTGAAGTAAAAAAATTTCAAATGATTTTTACATGAATATAGAACACATGCTTACGTTTTGAAATAAATTTTTTTTTATTTATGAATTTTTTTGTGCAATTTTCAGCCACATCGGCTCGGCCATTTTTGAGTTATAACTAGGGGTGTGCGATTATTCGAAATTTCGAATTATTCGACGCGAATCGAACCGAATTATTCCATCTGAGATTCGACCCGAATATTCGCATAATTCGAATATTTCGAATAATCCGAATATTTCGAATAATTTTAATATTTGACTATTTGCATGATTTTTTAATTAGCGCCACTGGTATCTTAGTCTCGTCCATGCATCTGTCGTTATGTTTAATTGAATATTATGATATAGAAATTTTAAATAGAGGAATGTTGTTCCATTAAAACACTTGAACAAACGAACTTCTTAGAAATACATAAGTATTTACATAGAGACGTTTATGAGTTTATGAGTAATTATATTGTTCAAAATGTTGTTAATAAATGTCTAAATCAATTTGAATTCAATAATAGCTTTATTTTTTTTAATTTTATTCTATTACTGCAATACAATAATCTATTTAAGATATTACTTCTTCGAACTTTATAGTTCGAACTATTCGAATAATGCGAATAATATTTGACTCGAATATCGAATCGAACCGGATTCGCACACCCCTAGTTATAACTGTAGACACAAATTGCGAAATTTTTGATTTTGCGAAAAAGGCCGCCGTTAGAACCTCCTCCAAAACTAAAGGAATACCCGTGCAAATGATCACGTATTTCCATGCTGTAGTTCGGGCGTAATGCGCGGACATACAAAAAAGGCGTTTCAGGTTTATTTATAAGACTAACTACTATTCATATAATAAACTATTCAATACAGTGAAAATTGTAATTATTTACTAATAAAGGCGAAAACATTTCTTTCGATATAAGAATTCAAGGGATTGTACTTGAGGTTTAATTTTAAAAATGTTCATACAAATAAATTAAATTAAAAAATAACAAATTTAAGGCTGCTTTCTCAATGTCTGGTTACCAGCCTTTCTGTCCAGTTAATAGAGTTGTCCGCTTAATAGATTGAACTTAATAAATATTAACTAACTCGGTTCAGTAGTTTATGAGTCCATTGCGGACAAACAACCTGACACCTACTTTTTATATATAAAGATTACAAGAATATGTATGTGTAAAAAAATATTCCAGGACTGGAGAAATCGTTGGCATGAGTGTAGTACATTTGCGGGATTTCTTTGAAGACGACAAAACCAATATTGATGAATAATTAAATATTTTGCGTTTTATTTACAATTTCCGGGTCCTTTTTGTCAGTTGTAAGATTTAATTTTTATGCCCAATTTTTTATTTTCGAGCTGTTGACTGTCGCCTTTTGAAGCAACTCAATCAGACCCAATTTTCGACTTCTGCGGGGGAACTGAAGTGCTGCTCAGCCCATGCGTGCTCAACCAATGGTAATGGAGTAGCAGCTCTCAGCCATGTCCCTTTATTGTATCCCTAACCCGATATTGCTTTGTGTGCAGGTGCATTGTAGCATAACAAAATTACTTTCCGTGTCTTCTGGCCAATTCTGGTCGTTTTTCGATCACCACATGATTCAAATTGATCATTTTTTGTTATAAGTATTAACAGGTGCCAGGTTTTAGGTTGTTGTGAACCCAGGATACACAGAGGATTGCTTTCTTTCATTAATTATACCGAAATAACCCATGTTTTTCTCCGTTTCTTTTTCTTCTTTACTGAAACAGCTTACGCAATTATAGCTGAATTATCAACAGCGTGCCAGTCGTTTCTTCTTTTGGCGACAATTCCAAGCGAAGCCAGCTCCTTCTCCACCGGGTCTTGGAGGTCTTCTCTTCCTCTGCTTCGCCTGGCGGGTATTGCGTCGAATACTTTCGGAGCTGGAGTGTTTTCGTCCATACGTACGATATTACCTAGCCCCCACAGTCGCCGTTTCTTAATTCGCTGAATTATGTCAATGTCGTCGTATATCTCATACAGCTCATTTTTCCATCTAATGCGTTATTTGCTGTGGCCAACGCGCAAAGAAAAATAAATCTTTCGCCGAACCTTTCTCTCGAAGACTCATAATCTGGTGTTGTCATCGTTCATGCCACTGAAACAAATAGCAGGACGGGAATAATGAGTGACTTATAGCTTTGTTTTTATTCGTCGAGAGAGGACTTTACATAGTCCGAAAAGGCCGCCGTTAGAACCTCCTCCAAAACTAAAGGAATACCCGTGCAAATGATCACGTATTTCCATGCTGTAGTTCGGGCGTAATGCGCGGACATACAAAAAAGGCGTTTCAGGTTTATTTATAAGACTAGGGGATCCGACCACGTGTAGCTGTGGTATACATTCTATACTACTATTCATATAATAAACTATTCAATACAGTGAAAATTGTAATTATTTACTAATAAAGGCGAAAACATTTCTTTCGGTATAAGAATTCAAGGGATTGTACTTGAGGTTTAATTTTAAAAATGTTCATACAAATAAATTAAATTAAAAAATAACAAATTTAAGGCTGCTTTCTCAATGTCTGGTTACCAGCCTTTCTGTCCAGTTAATAGAGTTGTCCGCTTAATAGATTGAACTTAATAAATATTAACTAACTCGGTTCAGTAGTTTATGAGTCCATTGCGGACAAACAACCTGACACCTACTTTTTATATATAAAGATTACAAGAATATGTATGTGTAAAAAAATATTCCAGGACTGGAGAAATCGTTGGCATGAGTGTAGTACATTTGCGGGATTTCTTTGAAGACGACAAAACCAATATTGATGAATAATTAAATATTTTGCGTTTTATTTACAATTTCCGGGTCCTTTTTTGTCAGTTGTAAGATTTAATTTTTATGCCCAATTTTTTATTTTCGAGCTGTTGACTGTCGCCTTTTGAAGCAACTCAATCAGACCCAATTTTCGACTTCTGCGGGGGAACTGAAGTGCTGCTCAGCCCATGCGTGCTCCACCAATGGTAATGGAGTAGCAGCTCTCAGCCATGTCCCTTTATTGTATCCCTAACCCGATATTGCTTTGTGTGCAGGTGCATTGTAGCATAACAAAATTACTTTCCGTGTCTTCTGGCCAATTCTGGTCGTTTTTCGATCACCACATGATTCAAATTGATCATTTTTTGTTATAAGTATTAACAGGTGCCAGGTTTTAGGTTTTTGTGAACCCAGGATACACAGAGGATTGCTTTCTTTCATTAATTATACCGAAATAACCCATGTTTTTCTCCGTTTCTTTTTCTTCTTTACTGAAACAGCTTACGCAATTATAGCTGAATTATCAACAGCGTGCCAGTCGTTTCTTCTTTTGGCGACAATTCCAAGCGAAGCCAGCTCCTTCTCCACCGGGTCTTGGAGGTCTTCTCTTCCTCTGCTTCGCCTGGCGGGTATTGCGTCGAATACTTTCGGAGCTGGAGTGTTTTCGTCCATACGTACGATATTACCTAGCCCCCACAGTCGCCGTTTCTTAATTCGCTGAATTATGTCAATGTCGTCGTATATCTCATACAGCTCATTTTTCCATCTAATGCGTTATTTGCTGTGGCCAACGCGCAAAGAAAAATAAATCTTTCGCCGAACCTTTCTCTCGAAGACTCATAATCTGGTGTTGTCATCGTTCATGCCACTGAAACAAATAGCAGGACGGGAATAATGAGTGACTTATAGCTTTGTTTTTATTCGTCGAGAGAGGACTTTACATAGTCCGAAGTAGCACGTGCTGGATTTCCAGGCTGACATTGATGGTGGTGTTTATACTGGTTCCACGATAGACGAAATTATCAAAATATTCAAAATTATGGCTGTCAGTAGTGACGTGAAAGCCTGGTCGCTAGTCCGACGACTGTTTGTTTGATGACAAGAGATATTTCGTGAAAAGAATGTCGACACACACCACATTTTCGTCGATTTCAAAGCTGCTTTTGACAGCACGAAACGGAGCTGCCTTTATGCCGCGATGTCTGAATTTGATATCCCCGAAAAACGAATATGGCTGTGAAAACTGACGTTGAGCAACACCAAAAGCTCTTTCAGGATCGGAAAGGACCTGCCCAAGCCGTTTGATACCAAACGAGATTTCAGACAAGGCGACTCCCTTTCGTGCGACTTCTTTAATCTGCTGCTGGAGGAAATAATCTGCAGAGCTTAATCGAGCAGGTACTTCTATAAGAGTGTACGGCTGCTAGCGTACACCGATGATATTGATATCATTGGTCTCAACACCCGCGCCGTTAGTTCTGCTTTATCCAGTCTGGATAACCAAGCAAAGCAACTGGGTCTGGTGGTGAACGGGGGCAAGACGAAATCCTCAAACAAACAGTCATTGCATTCGCGACTTGAATCTCACGTCACAGTTGACAACGTCCGGTGTGTTTAACGTGGGTACCTGCTGACGACAGCATTACCCCACGGCGTTCAAAAGCATAGCGGATCAAATCAATGCGTTTATCAGCGCCCTGAATATGTTAGGCATTTTCAGTACCAATTGGCAGTGTGGAATGGACACTCTAACCACCTTGGTCAGGTTCGAGGCCCATCTTATAACTCTGCCGTGCTTAGGGTTCGGTACCAGGTTGCAATGCAACTCCATATTCAACTGACGAAGTTCTTTCTTCCCGCATTTGGGTTTTAACCTCTAACATCACGATACTCCCCGAGGGGCCACTCCGCATGAGCAGGTTCGAGTAAACTCCAAGGGCTCCTGCTCCCCCATTGTACCAGAAGCTAATACCAGTTGAGCTTCCATAATGCTCTGGACTGGTGGCCAGGGGTTCGACCACGTACACACCTCCCATACACACACAACTCATACAAAATCTAACCCCAATTCCTAGCTACCGCCTTCGCCGCTTAAACAGCTCACGCGCCAACATCACCTTAGCGTGCAAGGTGTACGGACGTGTTTTGTAATTCGCTCCGTGTATTCAAATTTTGCAAAAGTAAACAATTGAAAATAATAATATAAAAACAAACAAACGAATAAAAATCAGTGCACACTAATTGTTAATAATAATATAAACAAATAGTGCACAAAACAAATAGATAAAAAACAAAAAAAAAAACAAGTAAGGAAGCGCTAAGTTCGGGTGTCACCGAACATATTTAATATACTCTCGCATGATAAAGTGATAATCGAGATTTCATTATCCGTCATTTACATATTTTTCAAATACCGTATTTGTGTAAAGTTTTATTCCGCTATCATCATTGGTTCCTAATGTACTATATATTATACAGAGAAGGCATAAGATGGAACTCAAAATAGCTTTATATTGGAAGAAGGCGTGGTTGTGAACCGATTTCATCCATATTTCGTACATGTTATCAGGGTGTTAATAAAATATTATATACCGATTTTCATTGAAATCGGTAGAGTAGTTCCTGAGATATGGTTTTTGGTCCATAAGTGGGTGACGCCACGCCCATTTTAAATTAAAAAAAAAAAGCCTGGATGCAGCTTCCCTCTACCATTCCTTTCGTAAAACTTAGTGTTTCTGACGTTTTTTGTTAGTCGGTTAACGCACTTTTAGTGATTTTCAACATAACCTTTGTATGGGAGGTGGGCGTGGTTATTATCCGACTTCTTCCATTTTTGAACTGTATATGGAAATGCCTGAAGGAAACGACTCTGTAGAGTTTGGTTGACATAGCTATAGTAGTTTCCGAGATATGTACAAAAAACTTAGTAGGGGGCGGGGCCACGCCCACTTTTCCAAAAAAATTACGTCTAAACATCCCCCATTCTAATGCGATCCTTTGTACCAAATTTCATTTTAATATCTTTATTTATGGCTTAGTTATGACATTTTATAGGTTTTCGGTTTCCGCCATTTTGTGGGCGTGGCAGTGGGCCGATTTTGCCCATCTTCGAACTTAACCTTCTCATAGAGCCAAGGAATACGTGTACCAAGTTTCATCATGATATCTCAATTTTTACTCAAGTTACAGCTTGCACGGACGGACGGACAGACGGACGGACAGACGGACGGACAGACAGACATCCTGATTTCAACTCTACTCGTCACCCTGATCACTTTGGTATATATAACCCTATATCTGACTCTTTTAGTTTTAGGACTTACAAACAACCGTTATGTGAACAAAACTATTATACTCTCCTTAGCAACTTTGTTGCGAGAGTATAACAAAAATGAGTGCTTCGCAGCCTCATTTCTTAAATGCCTACTTCAGCTTTGTCGACCCACAATAATAACAACAACTGGCAATAAAAAGTAGCAATCAAAAAAGGCCAATCTGTACACACTGGCATTAACCGCTACATTAATATAAAAAGAAAATTAAGTCCTTCAAAATCAGCGGTCAATCCCAAAAAATTTCAAGGCGGTACACAAAATAAGAATAAACCGGAAGTTTTAAATGGCAACAGATGTGCCTTACTAAGCAATGGATCAGACGACAATGCGAATGGTACCACCACAGTCGTTAATGCCAAACCACCTCCAATATATTTGCGCGAGCGTAGCAGTAATTCTCTTGTTGCTGAATTAAGTGAAATTGTAGATACTAACAATTTTCATATAGTGCCTTTGAAAAAGGCAATATAGATGGAACAAAAACTCAGCCTAACACTGAAGAAAGTTTTATGGAGATAGTTAAATTTTTGTCAAATAAAAACAAGAACTATTATTCGTATCAACTGAAGAGCTCTAAGGGTCTAGTTGTTGTAATTAAGGGTATAGAGTCCGCCGTAGACTCTAGTGACGTCAAAGAAGCATTGGAAGAATGCGGTTCTGGTATTAAAACTGTTGTAAATATTTTTAATAGAAACAAAGTACCATAGCCAATGTTTAAAATTGAATTGATGCCAAATTCTAACCAACTAAAGAAAAATGAAATACACCCGATTTACAATTTAAAATATATGCTCCATCGCAGAATCACCGTTGAGAAACCACATAAGAGAAATGGTCCAGTACAATGTACTAACTGCCATGAACGTGGGCATACCAATTCATATTGCCCTCTACGCAGTGTTTTGTGGTATGTGGTGATTTACATCCCACTTCAAAATGCACGCTTAGGAAAGACGAATTAAATAAGTTAAGTTGTCGATTTGAAATCGAAGTTGTCACAGGGCATTCAAGCATGTCGTAACCAAATGCTACAAACACCCCGTAACGAAATTATAGCAACCGCAGATAAAAGTACGAATCCTATTACTTCTAACAATAATAATAAGCAAAGAAGCTATGCAAATATGGCGAAAGGCAACACTGTACAAATGCAATTGCCGCAAAATCCTCGAAATGGAGGTATTGAAACTATGATCCTAAATTTTACACAGTGTATGACACAATTTATGTCTACCATGCAAAACATGATCCAAGATTTAATAAAATCACAAAATCAAATGCTGCAAAATTTATTAAGTAAAAAGTGAGCTTACTAAATGTTTGTATATGGAATGCTAACGAACGGTGTTAACCATCATAAATTGGAACTTATTAAATTTCTGGATGAAAAGGATATTTATGTAATGCTTATAGCAGAAACTCATCTAACAAATAAAAATAATTTCAATATACCTTGATTTAGACTCTATGTTACAAATCATCCGGATGGAAAAGCGCATGGTGGCACGACACTGTCGATTAGAAATCGTTTAAACCACTATGCTCTAGAATCTCATGCTACACCACAGTTACAAGCTACAACAATATCACTAAAAAATCGGGGTTGTGATTTACACCTTACGGCTATAATCTGTCCACTTCGTTTTGAAATTGCAGATAGCGAATTTAAAGACTCTTTTGGAACACTAGGTCAAAGATTTCTAGCAGGTGGAGATTAAAACGCAAAACACACGTACTGGGGCTCACGTCTTATTAATCCAAAAGGACGACAGCTGTATCAAACTGTTATAAATAGGCACAATAACCTTGGCATAATATCTTCTGGTAACCCATATTCGGTAATCCAAAAGTGGGTCTAATTTCTTATAAAACGAATTGGCTAAAGTATGAAAAATTCGTGAGTAGCCACATTAATATTGAGTACAAAATAAATACGGAAAGAGATATTGACGAAAGCATAAGAGAAATCAATGAAATAGTAACCAGCGCAGCTGTCTTAACAACACCAAACAAAAACTATAAGTTTGGGCTTGGTCCCAGAAAAATCACTAATAGAGAAATAAAAAAATTTGTAAATCAAAAAAGGCGTGCAAGAGGAGAATGGCAGATAAATCGCTCTCCTTCCACTCAGCTTTAATTAAAATCAGCTGTACGTAAATAAAAAAAAGCGCTTAAACGTGAGGAAGAATTCAACACTGAAATGTATATAAAAAAGCTGTGTCCAAATTCTAGCAAGCAAAACTCCCTTTGGAAAGCCCAAAAGTCCATGAAGTCACCAAATGACTCCAACATGCCTATACGAGACATGGGTAGAAATTGGGCTCGAAGTGACGAGGAAAAGGCTAATTGTTTTGCAAATAACATAGAAAATTTATTTTGCCTAATTTTCCAAAGAACAACTTTAAGCTGTCAATCTTACCCAACACAGCTAAAGAGTCGCTCGAGTCTTTTAAGACTTCACCTTCTGAAATTAGTGGAATCATTAAATAACTTAATACAAAAAAGTAGAATTACTAACGAAATAAGGTAAGCATTTGAGCACAGGGAGTACTGTTAAGCAATATTTCTAGATGTAGCTCAGGCGTTTGAAAAGGTGTGGCACGAAGGCCTTTTATATAAAATTAAAAAAATTGTACCTTTAGAATTGTATAAAACATTCGAGTCTTATTTAAATAATAGACAATTTACGGTGAAATTAGGAGATTTCATATCTGATGAAAGCAGGGGCGGATCCAGAATATAGTTTTGGGTGGGAACTTTATAATTTTGTAATTGATTTAAAAAATGTTTAACTTTAAACTATAATTTTATTTGTTATACATGTTTCAACATTTAATTTACAGCATAAAATCGGATATAGAGGGTCTGTCGCAAAAGAAACAGAACTTTTTAAATATAACTGCTACTGGTGGCGCCATCTATTGGTGAGTATATGAAATAAAAAGTTTGATCTCTTGTTGACATTTCGTAAAAATTTTAAGACAATTGGATTACTACAATCGATGTTATCGAACAAAAAGTGACAGCAGCTTTTGGTCATCGGTCGTAAAATGCATTTTGAACAAAGAGCAAATATTAAATTTAGTTTTAAACTTAGGAAAACGTTTACTGAAACATTTCAAATGATGAAAAAAGTTTATGGCGTGATCAGCTGCCTATCCATTAGGGTAATGTGCATGAGTGGTTTAAGCGATTCCAGAGAAGGTCGTGAGGACCTCTGTGACGATCAACAGTCGGGCCGAAATGCGAAAAATCAGTGATTACCCAAAACATTTAAATGAAATTATCTTCAAAATAAATGTCATGAACCAATCTAACGTTTCAAATAAAAGAACCGATGATTTTGAATTTATTAAGAATCACCCGATACAGTTCATCCCATAAAATCCTGCAAAAGCCAAACGATTAATGCTGTGTTTAACCTTGGTGTTATGAAGCATCTTTTGTCACGCAAATATTAAATTCGTCGTGTTTGACCACAATACATGGCGCCTGTTGCACGATAATGCGCCGAAGTGTCATCGGTCAACGCTTGTTTTCACTGCCTTTTTTTTGACAAAAAACTCCATCATTAACCATTAATCACCTTAAAAAATGACCTTAAACACTCATTTGAAATGCTAATTGACCGGGCTAAACGCTGTATCGAAGCACAAGGAAACTACTTTGAATAAAAAAATATAACTTTTGGAAAATATTAATTTTTCGTTGTTTTTTTAACAGTCCTGTTTCTTTTGCGACAGACCTTGTATATCATTATCGGAAGTGCTGAGGCTTTCTAAGACAAAAAGCACTTGTGTTTTCGTAGTCATTTTCATTTCCGTGGTTGCTTAAAAAGCGCCATTTCTGCTTTGAGCTTCATTTTTTGCAGTTCTTTCTTTCCGGGCAAGATTTTCCTTAAACGTCTAATTAGGCATTCAATGAATGAAGTTAAATCCTTTTCTTCCAAATTTAGTTTAAATTTTGTTATCAGCTGACTCAAATTGAAACTTTCGAGAACTTCATCGAAAAACCGCGTTTTTAAATCCTGCATGACCGTGTCAATGAGTGGAATGTATGCAGAAACCCTGTAAAAGTCTTCACAGCTTTGAGATGGGTGATTGTTTCGATGACTCTGACGACCACATGTTCCAGGTTTTTCCACTTCAAACAAAACCCAGACTCAGACAAAATCTGAAGTCTGGGTTATCCTCAACAAGACCAGCGTCCCGCATGTACTCTTAGGTCACTCGGCCGTTAGGACTATTGTGCCAACGTTCTTGCCACCAACACCTAACCCTATCATCTAGAAGCCTCTTGCTCACTAGATACCTCTCCCTCTCCATACAATCGTCGGAAATCCAATCATTCTGCAGTAATGACACACTCAAGCTGCTTCTTAACCTGAATGAAACAGCACGCTGTATGACAAACAGGTCAAGAGGGGTGCACCTTACAAAACCTACATAGTATCCGTTGAGATAGTGCGACATACAGGCAAGTAGGCAAGACAGTCGTGGCTGCTTCCCACCATACAGCGGCTCCATATGTGGCATAGGTCGCAAACAAGCCACGATATATGGTGCGGACAGCAGGGAGACTGATCCCTCGATAAGACCGAGGATCGCTTCAAATCTTATCAGGGTATTTCCAGAGAGAAACAACCCTAGCACTTTTCCACTCACGTGGAAAGTATCCCTCCAAACGCACTTATTATAAATGGCCTCCAGTTATTTCCGAATGAACTTCCAAAAGCCTTTACACATCTCTGCGTTCAAACCATTAAAACCTGGGGACCGTTTAGACCTATCCGGGCCAAAAGCGTACCCCAACTCCCCGTCATCTAATATAGGGACAGGTACCTCTTGTGCTTGAGGTAATTTCACCGTCAACCAAGGAAAGAACGCACTTAACAGAACCACCGCCCACTCTCTCCACGACCCCGCCAGATACTATAGGCCTGACCCCAGAGGCCGTTCCTATTCTCCCTAACGAAGCTTCTCCAGTCTCCTTCTTTAACCTTCACTATCATTTCTTTATATTCCCTATCCGCACAACCAAACTCATACCTAATTAGAATTAATTAATTAATTAGAATTAGACCGTCGGGCGTGTTGAAACTTTCGCCTCAATCCCCTAATAGTCCTCCTCTTCAAGGTTAATTCACGCGTCCACCATTTAATCTTAATAGTCATATAACTTTCACACCACCTAAGCACCCTATCATTTATCCCCCAAACTATACTGTACAGACGAGCAATTTGCTCTTCCAACCCCAACTCTTCAAACTCTCTAAGCGGTATACTAAATACCGCTTCCCTAACCGAGATTCCATATTGGTTCCAGTCAGTACCAGTGGTACGCCATCGCCGCAATAGACTCTCATAAGGCGAGGGAGGGGGCGAGGGGTAACCATAATTTGAATCCAATTACGATCACTCAATCCTCACCCTCCCTCGACCACCCATCTAACGCTGAAAGCCCTATTTGCTGACTGATTCATAAGCGGGACGTCAATGTCGCTCACGCCCACAGGCCCAACTATTAGCTAGCACCCATTAGCTTAATGCCTCGCCTCGACTGTGGCTTTGATATCCAGACGTATGCTGGGATACCTTACTAAACCACATCGAGGACGAGCCATTCGCGTCCAGCCCTAGAATAAATGCGCAAGTAGTAGGAGCTGATCCAAATAGCCCATCTAGGGCTCTAGGGGCTCGCTATATTTACAGTATAAACTAGCGACAATCATCCTACTGAACTCCTCTTCTATCGCGACACATACACCCTTTTGTGAAGTAGTTGGGTTCATTCACAACTATTGCAACGTTAGCATTAAGGTTTGTGAAGACCTTGAAACCCCCATTAAGACCCCGTACCACACCATTGATAGCGTAGGGCTCCTGCAGTAGGACAATACCACACCCACCCTCAACCATGCACTGTATTTGCTTACAGAAATATTGAAGCATAAGCCGGTAACAGAGCTTCTCCCAGAACGTTTTGAGAAAAAACACGTTGCGGTGTCACCATAACTCGGCTGGAAATGATCCGAAAATAAAAAAACCAAGAAAAATTAGTCACATTGTAATCAAATCTTCCCCCCTTCGCTGTCTGATAATTTTTTTCCATTTAAAAATGTTTGGCGGCCATTTAAAGTGAAAACTGCTATTTTACACTAAAATATTGCGCCATTTTGTGGGTGAAAAACACCCTTTCTGTAAAAAAAAATTTTCCAAATGGTGGAGGTATTTTATATGTCAAAATGTGTACAAAGTTTGAAATAAATCGGTCCAGCAGTTTTGAAATGACAGTGAACATGGACCTTGAAAAAGCAGTTTTGAGAAAAACGCGTCTAAAGCTTATAAACTAAACTCGTGGCGAGAAAAAATTACCCTATATTGTGAAAAGTATGCTCAATAATATACAAAAGCTCCGAAAAAAATTACTCAACTCATATTTAATAAATAAATTCGGAAAAAATTTATTTTTTCTTGCCATGAAAACCTTACGCACCCATTAAACTTTAAAAGAGACCAATTGAGTTGTGGCTTAAAAATTGCAAAAATTTTTCCATCTTCCGCTACCAGTTATGCTTTAAGGTTCGTATCCAGCTCTCAAGTAATTGCTCAAGAAAAAAATGCATTATTTCTTCAAGTAATTTTGACAGCTTGACAGAATTTCAAGTAATTCAGACAACAAAATTAAATAAAATTTTTTTGAATTTCTTGGAAAATGCCACGTGGATCTGAAATGTAAAATGAGGAATGTCGACTGATAAAAGTAATGAGTCAATCAGTCATGAGAGTTGTGGAAATACTTTTTTCTCTGAGAGGATAATAATATAATATCCATTAAGCGTAGTGGTCGTACAGATACCATTCATGACAGGAGCAAACGGCACATTCAGCTGCTAACAACCAACAAACCTATGAAGATTTTGATCTAGATGTAAATAAACAAAAACGTGTGCCTAAGCAATTATTGCGTTGTATTTTATGAAAAATGTTGGGACGAAGAATTCCAATGAGGAAAAAAAAATTAACTTGAAAGGAAAATATAAATTTTGGAACGAAGAATTCCGGTGATGATTTTATTTTGACGGATCAGATGGTTATCATAAATATTGAAAGGATTTCAGACACCTACGGGAGTTCATGGTGGTGGATCAGTCATGGTATGGGAAACATTTTCATCATAAGGCAAGTCCAAAATTGAGCCAAGCAAAGTCAATGCAGAAATCCGCACTATTATGTTGGAAAACGAATTCTTTGATTTTGCTTGTAATTTGCATGGGCGATTTTCCCCATCCCCCCAAGACAAAACTTCTGTAACTATCGTAAAATTGTGTTGTTTGAGTGGCCTGCCTTATATCAAATAAATAAATAAATAAATTGCTCATATACATATATATTTTAATTAAGAATAATATTTTAAAATAATTTTATTGTTTAATAATTAGTTCTTTTAGCTATAATAGCCAAGAAAAAAACTACTTAAACAAATAACAAAGGACAATAAACAACAATTACGAACTTATAAATGCTGCTTGCTTCTTACCAAAATATTTCTCAACATAATTCTATTAAAATAAAATATACTACCTTTTTTACTTTAAAGTACTTCTTACTTAAGGATTCCTTAATATCTTTATTACTTGAGGAACTACCCAAAAACCAACAAAAATACCAAAAATGTCCTATTTGTTTAAATCGATAAATGTAACACAAACAAGTAATGAAGGGCTAAATTCTGGTGCAACCGAGCATTTTATATAACTATCATAATTAAGGTACCTTACATACAATCACCAAACATATGTAGCAAAGTCAGTCGGATGTTCGAAAATCTTGGTAATGGTTAAAATGGGGCTAGGTCAAGTTTTCGCTCAAATTTATTAAAACACTCTCTCCCAATTTCATTGAGATAACTAAGATATTGGCTGATATATGATACAGACATACCATTGTTAGAGAAGGTTTATCCTTGACTTTCAATTATATGTATATTTCACACATTGGCCGATATTTTCGGTCGAAAATCAGCTATAGGTAATGGGGTCCACATATTCGGTACCTAGGGTCTTGAAGAGTTTTAGTTGGATTTGGACAATTTTTGGACAAAAGGTGCCACCCTTTAAGAAAATTATTACTGCAAAATTTTATCCCTTCATATTTTTCTTCTTCTTCTTAATTGGCGTAGACACCGCTTACGCGATTATAGCCGACTTAACAACAGCGCGCCAGTCGTTTCTTCTTTTCGCTACGTGGCGCCAGTTGGATATTCCAAGCGAAGCCAGGCCCTTCTCCACTTGGTCCTTCCAACGGAGTGGAGGTCTTCCTCTTCCTCTGCTTCCCCCGGCAGGTACTGCGTCGAATACTTTCAGAGCTGGAGTGTTTTCATCCATTCGGACAACATGACCTAGCCAGCGTAGCCACTGTCTTTTAATTCGCTGAACTATGTCAATGTCATAAATCTTTCGCAGAATTTTTCTCTCGAAAACTCGTAACGTCGACTCATCGGTTGCTGTCATCGCCCAAGCCTCTGCACCATATAGCAGGACGGGAATTATGAGCGACTTATAGAGTTTAGCTTTTGTTCGTCGAGAGAGGACTTTACTTTTCAATTGCCTACTCAGTCCGAAGTAGCACCTGTTGGCAAGAGCAAACCCGCGTTGGATTTCCAGGCTGACATTGTTGGTGGTGTTAATGCTGGTTCCAAATAGACGAAATTATCTACAACTTCAAAGTTATGACTGTCAACAGTGACGCCCTGCGGGGAGGAGATAAGAATATTCCCGCGGTAAGGCATGCCTGTCGTAAGAGGCGACTAAAATCCAAATGCACTATGTCCGACATTCGCATGTCTGGTTTATTGAATGTCGGCATGGTGAGAGATGTCAGAAAAGTGCTATATCGAAATACTATCAAATTCATTGAATGGGTTTGAGATTATATAACAAACACAAAAATGAAAGGGATAACAAAAAATCATACAGTCGGATTCTTAAGAATTCCTTGGAATTTTTGGGGGCTCGACTGGCAGTAGCTTAAGCGCAAGCTTGGGCTACAGGTCACACCAAAGACTAAAACATGGTACCACGGGGAGCAGCCGCCCCTGAAGTTCGCTTCAGTCTGCTCATTGGGTCTTGGCCCTTTGGGGAGATTCGTGGTGGCTGTGGTTTACACCTAAATGCAGGAAGGCAATTGTCCAATGTGGAGTCGCACTGCGGCCGGGTGCCGGACCCAGAGTACGGCAGAGGTTTTAGATGGGCCTCGAACCCGACCAAGGTGGCTAGGGTGTTCCTTTGGTTTTCACCCGAACCGATTGGAACCAAAGTGTATGTGTGTGGCGGCACTCACACCTTGGTTTCTTCCAGAATGTAGTGTTGTACATGCACTTACACTTTGGGGCGCTGATCAACGCATTAATTCTGATCTATGTGCTACCAGCAACAGATAGCACCGTGGATTTGAGCTTCGTAGGCAGATACCCACGTTAAACACATTGACAGTTGTCAACAGTGACGTGGTATGGAGATAAGCTGGACTGATGGACGATTAGATGTCAGTGAAGTGATCTCCACTTGTCGGAATACCGAACTGTTAGGGTCATTAGGGAAATTAGGGTTAGTTTCTGTATGATTGGTGTGTGTAAGTGATGTGTGTATGGGGTCCAACTCCTGGCCACCAGTCCAGAGCCGTATGGAAGCGCAACTGGTAGTAGTTTCGGCTACGAGGTCTGACCGGAGACTTAATTCTGGTACCACGGGGAGCAGGAGCCCTTGGAGTTCGCTCCAACCTGCTCGTGCGGAAACCCCTCGGGGAGTATCGTGGTGCTGTGGGAAGAACTGACTTGTCAGTTGAATGGAGTTGAATTGCAACCGGGTGCCGGACCCAAAGCACGGCAGAGGTTTTAGATGGGCCTCGAACCTACCAAGGTGGTTAGTGTGTCCATTCCACACAGTTAATTGGTACTGAAAATGCTTTATTTCAGGGCGCTGATCAACGCATTGATTTGATCCGCTGTGCTTTTGAGCGCCGTGGAGTAAGGCTGTCGTCAGCAGGTGCCCACGTAAAACACACCGGACGTTGTCAACAGTGACGTGAGAGCTAAGTCGCGAGTGCGACGACTGTTTGTTTGATGACAGGAGATATTTTGTTTTGCCCTCGTTCACTGCCAGACCCATTTTCTGTGCTTCCTTGTCCAGCCTGGAGAAAGCAGAACTAACGGCGCGGGTGTTGAGGCCGATGATATCAATATCGTCGACATCCGCCAGCAGCTGTGCATTCTTATATAAAATGGTACCTTCTCTGTTTAGTTCTGCAGCTCGAACTATTTTCTCCAGGAGCAGGTTGAAGAAGTCGCACGATAGGGAGTCGCCTTGTCTGAAACCTCGTTTGGTATCGAACGGCTCGGAGAGGTCCTTCCCGATCCTGGCGGAGCTTTTGGTGTTACTCAACGTCAGTTTACACAGCCATATTAGTATTGCGGAGATACCAAATTCAAAAATCGCGGCATAAAGGCAGCTCCTTTTCGTGCTGTCGAAAGCAGCTTTAAAATCGACGAATAGGTGGTGTGTGAATATCTGGTCAGTTATTGATTTTCCAAGTCTAAAGCCACACTGATAAGGTTCAATCAGTTTCTTGACGGTGGGTTTTAATCTTTCACACAATACGCTCGATATAACCATATGCGATATTGATGAGGGTGTGATCCCACGGTAGTTGGCAGATTGTGGGGCCTTTTGCGGATTGGGACAGTAGCACACTTTAAATCCAATCAAGCTGGGCACAATGCTTTCGTCCGACCATATTTCCAAAGAAGTTGATGACGCTCTCGGTTAGTTCTTCGCCGCCGTTTGAATAGCTCGG
>NW_026089624.1:4366007-4416329 GCF_024586455.1 Bactrocera neohumeralis
TTAATATAAAAAACATTAAAAAAATGTTCTCTAATCTTTGGTAAAACCCAGTTTTTCATCTTTTTGGCTATTACCCTAGTACTTCCAAAATTTGCAATTTTCAGATGCAAAAAGCGCGTAAGCCTGAAATAATTGTTAACAATTGGAATCATTTCAAATACCAGTAATTAAAAGGACAGCATGAAGTCTTAACGACATCCATTTTAATAATCAAGAAGGGACCGCTTGATATTTTTAAGGAGGGTTAACACAATATTTTATGAACTTCTACATAAATTCCATTCCCATTATATGCTAAAGCTTATACAAACCGTTTGCATACTTTGGAGTCTAATTACAAAAAGTGCAGCTAGCTAAACGCACATCGCTAAATTCAAGTGAGCAGAAACACACTGCAATATGTCTCCCAAAACCAAATGGCCAGGTGAGCCTTCTGCGCGCAAACCACGCTAGCTGACCAAGCATCTTTGGTCACGTGGCCAGCTCAGCATAGGTTAGATTATAAACCTTAAAGTTAAGTGTAGTCAGTTTTGTAATAAAGCTCAACAGAAGCACATAGTGCTGCTTATAAAAACGCATTGTTTTATTTTTTATGTTATATATAATAATATTATATATTTGGGGTACTCGCAACGTGTCATAAAGCATCGTAAAACCACAAAATCATAAATTTTTATAGTTTAAAAAATTTGCTGGTTGATTGCATACTAAAATACGTTTACGCAAATACAACTCTGAACGCTATGTTTTCGGATCGTTCTAACTTATAATTTGGTGACTATGTGAAACCCCTAATTATTTCACAAAACTCGCCAAACACATTGTTCTCCTGCTTTTGCTGCTGTAGATGACGTATGTAATTGAAGATTTCTAAAGTGAAAGATATAGGAATTAATTAAATTTATTTACAAATAATTTCAAAATGTTCCTAACCTTTTTCGCCTTAGATATTATATGCTGAAATGGAATTAAATTATTAATTTGAAATATATTTATAAAATACAACTTTTAGCATATTTCTAAGTTTTGGGCGACTCTTTTCCCATCGCGTAAGGTTAAAAAGCAAGAAACCTGCTCGTGCGTTGGTGTTAATGGTGAAAATATATGTGATGTATTGAAACTTAATCAAGAAGTGGTTAGAGCTGGTGGCAGGGGGATATATTATAGGTAATTCATTCTCTAACCCATGTAAATAGAAGAGGTAACTCATAGCTAACATATTGTAATATTTGTTACATCTAACAGACTGTAAAAATATAAGAGTATTCTCTTGCTCTTGCCAACCTGCAGTACTGGTACAGAAATTTCATATATTGGTGCAGCAACATGACAACAAACACATGAAAAGTATTTGCAGTAGCTGTGAAATATGTCAGACCAAAATAATATATATATATATATATAAGTAAATATAATTGCAATCTTGTTTTAGCTGTTATTTTACATAAAGACATATTACGCCGTTGAATTGTTGAAGAAGGAAAGTTTTAAATAGATTTTATAATTTCTATTTAAATTCTAAAGAACTTTTACAGTCTTCCATAAGAATGAATGCGCCCCAGGGAAGAGGAAAAACCAGCAGCCAAACAAGAAGTGGAAGAAGAGTGAGATGCACTCTATAATAGAGTTTTAAATGGAAAGGGCGGAATTCGAGGTAAGCTTATACGTTTTTTTATTTTTGATCTAATTCGGTTTTCTATCTTTTCAGGCTCCAACTGCGCAATTGTTTTATAAACGATTTTTACAAAAATCGCAGTTGGATGTCTCATGGGATCTGGTGCGGTGGAAGGTCCGACATTTGAAGGTGCAGTACCGTAAAGCCAACATGTGGCTCGCATCAACAGTTGCAGGACTACAAGATGAAGCTGACGGCAGAACCCTCGAAAGTTAGTATAACATTGATACTTTAAATTTATTGCAAATAAAACATTTTTTTCTAATTTCAGCAAAAATTGCTAAAATGTGTCCCTAATACGACCAGCTGAGGGAAATATTTAGAAAGCGGTTGCCGGCCATGCAACTGTTACTGGTTGAAAGTAACCTTCCTTGGCCTCAATTATGTCTAGTAAGTCCTGCGCCAGAATTCGAAGTAGAATTCTTGGAAGAGGAATGTGTACCTGCTGTACAAAAGGTTAAAATCTTTGATTTTTTAAAGATTAAAAAAGTGAAAGAAGCAATTACCATCAGCTTCTTCAATTATGAAATCAACAAGTTTTTGTTTACAGAAGTGTGTGGAATTTTTAAAAAATAAATTCGTTAATTTTTCGCAATTTGTTTTGTTTTTTTATTTATTCATTCACAATACTCGTTAAAATAGTCACTCACAATAAATTTACCGAATCAGCTGTCCTTATATCACTAGAATCTACAATGGGTGCTCTCGTGCTCTTGCATATTTCGGTATAGGATTTTTGTTTTGCATTTTGTGTCACCTTGCAAGAGCAAGAGAATCCCCTATAATATTCTGCAAAAAATATATACTATACCTTCAATAGTAGGTCATACATGAAAGTGGTAGCATAGAAAGAGAAAAGAGACGCCAACATAATAGGGGGATTTTCTTGCTTTTGCAAAACCCTTGCACGGTGAACGAATTGCAGAAATTTCCTGTTGGTGCAACGGCACAACAACAAACACACCCAGAAAATTATTTGCAATGGCTGTAAAATATGTCAGACCAAAACCCATGTTTATTTTCGTGCAATGGCACGTAAAAATATAATTGCAACCCTGTTTTAGCTGGCATTTTATATAAAGACTTCTTTCGCCGTTAAATTGTTGAGGAAGGTAAGTTTTGAATAGATTTTATAATTTCTAGTTAAATTATAGAGATTTGTTACAGTTTTTTGTTAAGAATGAATGCAAAAGGTGCGCTAATTCACAATAGTCATTCTCATCATATTTGTGTTATCGTGCAATCTTGCAAGAGCAAGAGAATCCGCCTAATGATAATTGAATAGAACGTGAAAATATAGAATTTCAAAGGGACAGTGGACTACTTTTTTCCCACTCACTGGACAAAAGTAATAAATACTTTGAATTATACTCAAGTGAAGAAAAGCAACCTGCTAACATGTTTGCAGGGAAAATTCTCCCTTATCATTGCATAAATTATATGCTAAAAATATTGGTACAATCGAGATACGCAATGATAAAAACTCCTGCAACTCAAATGAATTGCATTAAAAGAAAGTGGGTTTCTTCAATATTGTTAATATTAATGGAAATCGAACAACACAGTAGTTATTATTGGAAAGGCACTGTGCTACACATCATTTCCATATCCTTATATTGACATGTTATCTAAGTCCTGAAACTACTGAACGGATTTTAATAAAATCACACGTTTAGATCCTGCTTGAAAGATAGGATACTTTATATCTCAATTATATTGAAAATAAAACAATATTATATTATATATTTCTGAACATATGTATGTATGTTTACAAAATTCAAAAAATACATAATACTCAGTAAAATTCATTATTTTTTCATTGACAAATATTTGTTTCAATAATTTTCAAAATAAAACTTAAATACAGTCCCTTGGATTCTTATATCGGTAATAATGTTTTCGCATTGAATCGCACATAATATTTTTAGTATATTGAATAGTTTATTATATTTTTTATAAACTATATCAATGCCACTAAAAATCCTTTTTATTAAGAGCAGAATATGTATAGATGAAAGGAATATTTGTTTGATAACATCGGACAGTAATTTAACCCGGCCCTTGGCTAAAATAAATTGCATATCTACATGAATTAGAATACACAATTATGTATATTTACGTTGTACTTTATATTTATATAGGCTTTTTACTGTGTTGCGCATGTACACTTATAATTGTATATATGTCTGTATGATGGAATGAATATAATGGGGAAACCATTCTTTATTACAATAAATGGAGCAATCATTTAGTATATGAAACAGTAATGGTGCTACGTAGTATACATTATTTATTCAATTTAATTGAGTAATTTAAAAGAAAAATAATAACATTTCTGTAATAGAAACTTTTGCTTATCAAATGTGTCTGTGTAGAAGAGTTTGTAGCAACGAGAGTGAAAGGTAATTACTGTGAAAACTCGTTTAAGTAGTCCTAATACTATTTGAAGTGTTATTAACTTCAGGCTGGTCTACATGTACAAAAATTACTGGGCAGAATTTTAATAAAAGGACTTTAGTCCTTTTGTGTGTATATTAATATTATATTATATGTGCTTTAAAAACAACATCTCGAAAATATTAAGATAATGATTTTTCCATCTGAAGGTCATAAAAAATAATTTTATAAACGGCTGTACAATAAATATACTAAATACTGATCTATATGTATACAACAACAGTAAATCTACGCAGAGCAGTAGGGGTTTTAGCTGATATAGTATAACGTTAGAATCGTTATATTACCATAGATATTATGAAACGACTGAAAAATCACATTATCTGTGTTGCTTCACGTGCAACATTGATAAATAATTTTGGATACCTTCACAGTATACACGGAACTGTATTGTGTATCTGAACGTAACCCCATTGTGCATGTATGAATGTTTTCTAAATGTGAATAATGTAATAAATTAAACTTATATTTATTGTTTTGTCTTAATAAACAAATCTTAGATAACTTCACAACACACACCCAACTGTAGTGTAAAAGAAATTCCAAAAAATGTGGACGTAATCGGCGTTTGAATAGTGTTGCAAATAATCCTTACAAAAAATATAATTGAATTAACATTTGTTATAATTTTTTTATTTTTATTTTGTAAATTCAAATACCGGATTATTTTTTTTTATTTTTAAGCCAAAACACTGATTGAAAAGAAAATTTAATAAGAAGTATATATTAGGAATTAAAATAATAATAATTTGATTTAGGGTTAACAATTTTTCGCGTTAGCGTATTTTGTGTTCTACCATTTTGAAGTAGACTCGCAAATGGCAATCATCTTCAATATGCTAAAGCACTGAATCGCAAACTTATACATTTGGGATTGAAAATTAAATTTTAAACTTTGTGTATAATTATTGAATTATAAAATTCGTATAAATATATACTACAAATCTTAATACTACAATGAATTATATATATATTTTGTTTTTTGCAGGTTTACCAATCATGTCCAAACTGTTTATGAAGGTTTTTCTGCGGCTGAAGCAAATTTGTAGTTTTTTAATAAATTACATCGCATACTGTTGACACAAATTCCAAGTACATTTGAAAAATTCGGTGTAAAATCCCTATGCACCCTGCAAAGTTTGTTCAATAAGAAGAAAAAGCAAAAAGGAAACAATCGGTTAAGTGAAAATAAATTGTTGAAAGAGCCACTGCTTTATAGTATTTACTTTTATTTACGTACTTCTTCCGCTGAAAGTCACATAGACTGTGTTCTTTCAGTGACAGTGTACTTTAATCAATTATCAATTTATGAAATTAAAGTGCAATATTATATTGCAAAAATTACTTTATTATCTTAAATTTTAGATGATGATCGATAAGTTTAATATCTTAATGAAGATCGGACATTACGAAACTCTATGAATATTAAAAGCATTCAAATGGCGTAATTATGAGTCATCATTAATTGCATAACTCCTACAAAAAACAATAAAATAGTTTTTTCTTGCGCTACTCATTATAGCAATTAATTTTCAGATAAAATCGCATAAGGTTTAAATTTCTTCAATTTTATATTACAATAATCGGAATAGGTGCAGTGTAAAACATTCCACCACATAGTATGGCCTCGGTCGCCGCTTGGCTGCCATTTGCACGGGCGGCGGCCATCGGTTGGGTTCCAATTGCTACACACCCATTACCGCCTCCACCCATACCAAAAGACCGTCGCAAAACTGACGATGAAAAGCTTTTAATTAATGTTTCTGGACGTCGTTTTGAAACGTGGCGAAATACGCTTGAAAAGTATCCGGATACGTTACTGGGATCTAATGAACGTGAGTTCTTTTACGACGAGGATTGTAAAGAATATTTCTTTGATAGAGATCCAGATATTTTTCGTCATATACTCAACTATTATCGCACGGGAAAACTTCATTATCCTAAACATGAATGCCTCACAAGTTACGATGAAGAATTGGCATTCTTTGGTATTATGCCTGATGTAATTGGGGATTGTTGTTATGAAGATTACCGTGATCGAAAGCGGGAGAATGCCGAACGATTGATGGATGACAAATTGTCAGAAAACGGTGATCAGAATTTGCAACAGTTAACAAATATACGTCAAAAAATGTGGCGCGCATTTGAAAATCCGCACACTTCAACAGCGGCTTTGGTTTTTTACTATGTAACTGGATTTTTTATCGCAGTCTCTGTAATGGCCAATGTTGTAGAGACAGTTCCATGTGGTCATAGACCCGGACGAGCCGGTACTCTGCCGTGTGGTGAACGTTATAAAATCGTATTTTTCTGCCTCGACACCGCCTGCGTCATGATATTTACCGCAGAATATTTGTTACGTCTATTTGCTGCACCCGACCGCTGCAAATTTGTGCGCAGCGTAATGAGTATTATTGATGTTGTTGCTATACTGCCATATTATATTGGATTGGGCATTACTGATAACGATGACGTGAGTGGAGCCTTTGTGACATTACGTGTCTTCCGTGTTTTTCGAATTTTCAAATTCTCACGGCATTCACAAGGCCTACGGATACTTGGCTACACATTAAAGTCATGTGCTTCAGAATTGGGATTTCTGGTATTCTCACTGGCAATGGCGATTATCATATTTGCAACGGTTATGTTTTATGCTGAAAAGAACGTCAACGGGACGAATTTCACATCTATTCCGGCTGCTTTCTGGTACACTATAGTAACAATGACAACACTGGGGTAAGTAAGCATTAATCTTCATAGTATTTTATGCATCTAAAAGTTTGCATTAATTAGCTAAAGTGTATTCCAAACTTCAAACGGAATACTTCCACAACAGGAAATTAGTGGTACCATATATATTTAGTACTGTTGTAATCCAATTGTCAGTTTCTTTGCATTTAATACATATACATATTTCCTTATCAGCTCAGTTAGGAAAAAATGATAATATAAATGCAAAATCATCAGCGTTGTCCTGCTGCACATAACATTGCGCCCTCCAGACATCTTTTGATGTTTCTTTATAATTTTGATCGTGGTTATCCACTTCCTTTAGTAGTGCTTCTACAATTTTTTTCTGCGCTTTATTCTAGTTATATGGCTGAACTATCTTAGACATGCGTCATTACCTTTTTTTCTCCCAAGTTGTTTCTTGGGATCTGTTTTTTGAAGATTTGCTTTTGTCCTTTTAGAGTAGCGTAGCTGATCGATCTGTTTTGTATCGGGACAGTTTACATTGCTTATTTAGAAGATTTTATTTGAACAGTTTCAGTAGAGAAGCGTATGCAAGGTGCTTTCCAAAGTAAACAGGAATTTTTGAAACCAGCGCCCCCTGTTGGCGCCATCTATATGTCGACTGGTGTGTTAGAATCTGTTGTCTTTATCGATTTTCCAGTGAAACTTTCATGACATTTCATTTATTGGAAGTTGAAGTTAAGTGTCAGTATGTTTGTGTTATCGGTACGAAAATGAGCTTCGAAAAAAGAGCCAACATTAAATTTTGTTTTAAAATTTGTAAAACTTTTATCGAAACGTTTCAATTTATGAAACAAGTTTATGGCGATGGTTGGCTATCCCGTAGCCAAGTGCACAAGTGGTTTCAACGTTTTCAAATTAGTCGTGAGGACATAAATGACGACCAACATGTGGGCCAATTAAAATCCGTGATCACCGTAAATTCCATCGAAATTGTGCGTGAATTCATCAAAAGTCAGCCGAAATCATCATTGAAATTCATAGAAATGGAATTGAACATCTCCAAAACATTGATTAATCGTATTTTGATCGAACATTTGGGCTTACGAAAGGTGTGTGCACAGTATGTTCCGCACAAATTGACTGATGACCAAAAATTGCTCACATTGATAGACGCTTGTGACCGATTATATGACCAAAAATCACATTTTAACCATTAACCACTCCCTGTATGACTTTTTCCTTTTCAGAAAAATGCATTCGCCCATGAAACGAAAGTGTTATGCAGACGTAGAGGCCATATAAAAGGCTTGCACCGGCACACTGGCGGCCATACCGGCCAACGCGCTAAAACAGTCCTTCGACATGCTTTTGGACCGTGCAAAAAGCTGTATTGAAGCATAAGAAGACTATTTTGAATAAAATAAATTGATTTTGCTAAAAAAATCATTTGTTCTGTTTTCTTTTTTTTTTTTAAGTCCTGTTTCCTTTGGAACGCACCTTGTACCTATTGGCAGTTTGTTTTCTATTTTCGATATGGCGGCATTCGGCCACGCTTTAAAAAAATAACCCTGGTCGAGCAAATACCCAGGGTGATAGAAGTACTTTCGCGGAGTACTCCTTTTGCGTTGGCGGCCTTCGGCCGCGCTCTAAAAAAATAAACCTGGTAGAGCGAATACCCGGGGTGGCAAACGTACTTTCGCGTAGTACTCCTTTAAAAAAAAATAATCCTGATGGAGCCAATACCCGGGGCAACCTAAGTATTTTATTAGTTTATTACGTAATATTATTATATAATATTATCTAGTTGTTTTTTAAATTTAAGTAAGAAACAAGTAAGGAAGGGCTAAGTTCGGGTGTCACCGAACATTTTATACTCTCGCATGATAAAGTGATAATCGAGATTTCATTATACGTCATTTACATATTTTTCAAATACCGTATTTTTGTAAAGTTTTATTCCGCTATCATCATTGGTTCCTAATGTACTATATATTATACAGAGAAGGCATCAGATGGAATTCAAAATAGCGTTATATTGGAAGAAGGCGTGGTTGTGAACCGATTTCACCCATATTTCGTACATGTCATCAGGGTGTTAAGAAAATATTACATACCGAATTTTATTGAAATCGGTTAAGTAGTTCCTGAGATATGGTTTTTGGTCCATAAGTGCGCGAGGCCACGCCCATTTTCAATTTTTAAAAAAAACCTGGGTGCAGCTTCCTTTTGCAATTTCTTCCGTAAAATTTAGTGTTTCTGACGTTTTTTGTTAGTCCGTTAACGCACTTTTAGTGATTTTCAACATAACCTTTGTATGGGAGGTGGGCGTAGTTATTATCCGATTTCTTCCATTTTTGAACTGTATATGGAAGTGCCTGAAGAAAACGACTCTGTAGAGTTTGGTTGACATAGCTATAGCAGTTTCTGAGATATGTACAAAAAAACTTAGTAGGGGGCGGGGCCACGCCCACTTTTCCAAAAAAAACTACGTCCAAATATGCCCCTCCCTAATGCGATCCCTTGTGCCAAATTTCACTTTAATATCTTTATTTATGGCTTAGTTATGACATTTTATAGGTTTTCGTTTTCCGCCATTTTGTGGGCGTGGCAGTTGGCCGATTTTGCCCATCTTCGAACTTAACCTTCTTATGGAGCCAAGGAATACGTGTACCAAGTTTCATCATGATATCTCAATTTTTACTCAAGTTACAGCTTGCACGGACGGACGGACAGACGGACGGACGGACAGACAGACATCCGGATTTCGACTCTACTCGTCACCCTGATCACTTTGGTATATATAACCCTATATCTGACTCTTTTAGTTTTAGGACTTACAAACAACCGTTATGTGAACAAAACTATAATACTCTCCTAAGCAACATTGTTGCGAGAGTATAAAAATCCATATGCATGGAAAGATTGTTTATACTCATTTTAATTTAAAACATAATTTATAGACGCATTATTAGAACTAAGATTGCTAAATAAGGAAAGAGGAATTATATCGAAATAGAGAAATTCAGCGAATTGCTCATATTTGCTTATTATCATATGACAATGCTCCATTTCCTCATAATTGTTAGCACATAAATGATGCTCACTACGACTGTAAAAAGTAATTTTCAAAATAAAGATTTCTTAGGTAAAAAACCTGCAAAACGGGAAAATGTGGATGTATTTAATAGTTTATAGTTTAATTTATTTGAAGTAAAAAATGTGCGAAAAGTGTATTTAATGTGGTGCAAAAGCTTGTTGAAATGTTCGAATTTTGGGAATTTTTGAGCTTTGAAGTCGAATATCTCGTAAGCTAAGAGCAGAGAATGTCTATCATGGAGAAGGTTCACGGCGCGAAGAACGTAAAAATATTTTTCGCTAACTCGGTCGAGAGTTCACGAGTGTTTCACCACTGCCAGCTCGGCGGGAGAAATTTTAACATTTTCGCTTGAACAGAGCTGAGCGTGGAATAAAAATTATGCTCAAAACTATATATTGCTGTTACAGACGTATGTTCCCTCTTTTGCTTATATTTTTATACGTTTATATGCAAACATGTGTATTCGTATGAATTCTTTTTGTGCATATTAATGAATACATGTGCAATTGAATACATTTAGATTACTTTTTCAAAGCAATATTCTTAGTTAATGTGGAAATAAAGCCTATTTTTTAAATAATTTTTTGTATTTGATATATTCATACTTATGTGTACACTTCATTTGTACATACATATTTACATATATAACAAACTATCATAATATAGTAAAAAAAATTATATATATTATAATAGTGATAAATGTAAATAAATCGTATATTTTGTAATTCAAAACTTATATTCACATGTATCATGACCATATGTATGTGTTTATGTTCGCTTTCGCGAATTCAAATCATATTATCACTTATCAATAATAACATGTGCGCGCTGCTCATATGTACATACATACATACATAAATATGTGCGTATGACATTGGCACAAATAACGCATAAACAAACCTACATACTTGTATACCTATGCGTACACATGCAAATATGTCACCCCCAAAAACTACAAAACATTGCTTTACCAAAACAACAATCGTTTGAAATAGCATCATACATACTTATATGCGTACACATGTAAACATGTGCGTATGACATTCCCACACAAATAATGCATACACAACATACATATGTACTTATATGCGTTCACTTGTAAATGTGTCACCCGCAAAAATTACAAATATTGTTCTACAAAAACAACAAATGTCTTAAATAGCAACAGCGGCGTCCCAAGTCAATATGGCAGCCAAATGTAGCAAATCTTACAGCAAGAACAATTTCATTCATGAACGCAAGCGCACTTTCAACAAGCAAACCCGCTTCAATCATAAAAGCGACCACCTTCACATCGCCCCGAACAAGCCTTTGCCCACAAGCGTCTTTTCGCGACGACGGCAAAAGCTAAAAATCATAAATTGAACAATTTCTGACATTTGTATGAGAAGGAAAAAGCGACAACCCCGCAAATATAAGTATTCAAATATATTATAATAAAATTGACAACATTTATTTGTCGATTTTCAAGTCAAGAAATGTGTCAAAGAAAATATTCAATATTCCTCTGATTTATGTGTACAGTGGATCCCGGTGAAGTAGTACTCCGCTTAAATGAAAATCATCCCTCTTAACTGCCTATATCTTGCTGCATCTCACGGTTGGTTTTTTGAAATACATAGAAATTATTGTTTTAAGTACAACTCGTTAAGTATCCGCACTCGCTTATGTGCCATATTATATTTTTATTTTTAACAAACCACAAAAATCTGTATCTTTGATTGTGGCATATAACCGGGATTGACCGTATTTGTCAAGGAATGTAAAAAAATATTTTTACGCGGTTTGCAAAAATCTATGCAAGCTCATACAGAAACATACATATTTACGTTGGTTTGTTGGAGAAGCTGTTACAGCGGCAAGGGAAGCGGTGACAATCGGCGCTCGTTCGCTTATTTTTTCGGCACAGCTCGGATTTTCTACCAACAACACAATGTTGTGATGCTTTGTTGTCGCGTATGTCCGTTGACAAAACGTGAGCTTCGGCACTTGGTTGTCCGTGTCAACGTAGATTTCGCATGAAGCATTGAGTGTACAATGTACATATTTACATACATATGTTGCATGTAGACAAATTTACAAACATTATGCGTGTGGTCTGTCATATTTGTTTACATGCACGCATACATACATTATATAAGATGTACATATGAGCACATGTGCGACCGCTTGATCTTTTAAGAACTTTTAATGAAAATGTGTAAACTAATCACCATAAATCTATTTATATTAATTATTTGGTTAATAATACATACCTTACTCTATTATATATTTTTAATGATTTTATGGAATCATCATGAAATACATTGGCAAATTTTAACATACCTATGCACATACTTACATATGTACTAAGTATATGCTTTGATACCAAATACTTATATACGGATCCCATATAAATTTATATGCCGAGTCGGTTGCGCATAGAAAATAAACGAATCTGTAGGAGTAAATTTGTTTACATTGGAATTAGCATTATTTTTCTCACTTAACACTGAAAATGCTCAATTCTGCTATTTTTGTGGGGAAACACGCTTATAATTGGTCTGTGGTGAGACTCCTCCATCTCTGCCGAGGACCCCTTCGAAAAGTTACGATATCTGAAACGTGAACCTTCTCTATGATAAACGTTCTCTGCTAAGAGTTTGCGGTACCTATAACCCTATATATAAGGAGGACTTCCTCTTTGCAACGGTACTTTCAGGTCGCGGCGCCAAAGAAATTGGAATTGTGCCCATTTGTGAATAATTACTTGAAACTGTTGATATACGCACACAGAAGTTTTAAAATTTTTAAAAAATACATAGACATTAGGGCAGGTCGATTTTTTTTATAGAATCACGTATGCGGGAAATGATCAATGGATAAGTCTGATAAATTTTGCCCAAGATACCATGGGTCTAAAACCGGTTTCGAGTCAGCGATTGTTTAAGTGAAGTTTAATATTTCGCAAATATAAAAATATCTTCGTCAGTTTTTGAGATATCCAAATGAAATAGGTGGGGTGCGTTTTGACATTATATTGATTATTTGTCGGAATCGGTCTTAGTCTTATATGAATATAAAACTGAAAAGCTACTTCGTTATGTGCCCGCATAACGTCCGAATCACAACACGGAAAGAAGTGAAACTTTGCATAGGTATTCCTATATTTCTGTACAGTCGATTTTGCACTTTTCCTTCTTCGCTGGGCTTTATTTATAAAAATGTTTTTGTCAGTTGTTAATAATCTGCCATTTACTTACTGTTTTGTTTTAACTTTTATGTATGTAGATGTGTCTTTCAATATGGCATTTGTAAAAAATCAAACATTCGCGCATGCGACAAAAAAGTCGCGCATGCACCATCATTGACCAGTGGATTCGAGCATGCTGGGCATCTTTCTTAAGGATTTTATATTAGAAGGACATACAATCTATTCAGTAGGAACGTGCGCGTTTCGCGAAGTGAAAGGCGTTCATTTATTCCTGAGCTGCGGTTCTTTTCTGTGCGTCTCGCCAATCACAATTCGTTTTCTTACAAAATTTAAGATCACACCTTCAGAAAGTGGAAAGTAGAATGCAGGACAAGCGCGGAGAATGAGGAGACGCTGGAATATTTTCTATGCGAAATCCCAGTCTTCAGCCGGGTGAAAAAGGATATATTCATTGGCTTCCAATAATCTAACTTAAGAGACATTGGGCAGCTGGGGTGGAAAAGAATCAGGCCTTTCACCAAATCTACAGAGTTGTTGGATAGGCTTAAATTGATTACCCACCAGGTACACAATGGACCTAAGTGCGGCTGCATGCGGTCCGGCGTCCACCCAACCAATCATATATGTATGTATGTATATAAATTTGTGTTCAATGATACTTGAACACATTGCTGAGGGAAATATTTTATGTTAGTGTATACCTGATACTTAATCTGACATATGTCCTGATACTATATCTGATACTTAAATTTAACTTTTTTAAATTTTGTTCTCTTCTACTTGTAATATCGATGCTTCTGCACCTTGACTTTTGTGTATATCATTCAGCTTTTAACTAGTAGAATCAGGGATCGGTGTTGTATCTTTGACAACATATCCAGCCTCCCTAATTTCTCCAAATTGAGGGGGAACAAAATGCCACTTGATGTCTTCCTTTTCTATAATTGGTATAATCGTTCGTTTCAATTATTTTCCAAAATCTTGCTGGTTCGACAAAGTCTGCGCCTTCGTTAATTACAGAGGTGCTAGCGTTAACGTCCTGTTTAGTTTTGTCTCTATGCTTCGACTTTTTTTTATTTTGTTATCTCTCCAAGATTCTCATAGCTTTTCTTCTTTCTTCGTTTTTTTATACTCTTTACTCCCTCTCTCTTTGCTCTTGCATTATCTTCGCCATGTGTTCGACTATTTCAGCTTCTATGTATGTATGTCTTCTTTTACGTTTTTTTTCCATTACCTGGGGAAACATTTCGGTTATTAGCATCATCGTTGAATGTATTCTGCTTCTCATTTCTACTCATTCTTCACTTTCCTTCAGTTCATTGCTTTCAGACATGAAATCGGGTGCTTCTTCGATTCCCAAACTATTTTCGAGAACCGCTTAATTCTTTTCAATTTTAAACGGAATTTTTTTTTTGTTTTGTTTGTCTTCTTCAGCAGTATTCTTTTCCTTTTTAGCTATTTCAATAATATAGTAAATTTCTTTTGCCCCTGCTTTGATTACCGCCACCACTACGCAAAAGGATAAGCTATTTACGTTTGCCCCTGTGTCCAATTGTTCGGAAGATTACTCAATTTTGGGCTGATCCGTCTCTTTCTCTAATATGCAGCTTCGAATGTCTGCTGCCAGTTCTCGAGTGCATTGTTGACAAAGTAGTCGTGCTTCGTCGCTACATTTCTTGTCATCTTTGTGTGGTTGCTGTGAAATTCATTTTATAGCCCTACAATGTATTCTAAATCTTCTTTCTGGCACCGTATTGTAATTTTTCTTTTCAAAGTAGTTCGATACTTCAGATTTTTTGTATATTACGTAATTGATTTTTTTTTTAATTTTTAAGCTACTGAAAAACTTCCTACCTAAAGTATCGGTCGTTTTGCCTGTATTTTTAATAATACCAGTACTTAAGATTTGCCTTGAGCTCTCCTCCCTTGTTCATACCAAATCCTTAGTATTGCTCTTTTGCTTTTTGGGACTTATAATACTTGCGCTAAATCAAAACGAAGAATCAAGTGTTTTTGTTGCCTGTATGCTTCTTTATACAGAACCAAATATTTGGTTTATAAGACCAAATGGTGATATTCAATAGAATTCTGCCAACGTCAAAAAAAACAACATAAAAAAGATTTATATCAAGTGAGAATATATTCATGTTAAATTTATTATAGATTTTCTGGTCCTTATATACTACTTATAAATCTTATTTATTTATTATTAGCGTAATTTTGAGGTAAAGTCTCAATTTGAGATTAGTTACTATTCACTAAATAGTTTCGAGCGTTAGTCTCAAAATATTGTCTCTAATTTGTCACCTGATAGTTAGCAGGTCACAGAACTAAAAAGAGCTCTCGGCTGCCATTGTTAATATACTGAATAGAGATCATCATACATAGATATTAATCGATTGTCGTTTTTTTATATTTTGTAAGCAACTCAAACACGAAAAGGTTAAAAATAAATCAATTTTACATAAATATCGTAAAAATTATGAAACATAGTCAACACATATTTTTATTTTTTATTGATAATTATGTTTTTTGGCTATGTTATAGAAAATTTCATATTTGTTATCGACATATTTATTTTCGTTCAAGTGTAAAAACATCTCTGAATAATGAAATGTAATAGATTTTGTGACTGCCACTTACAGAATACCAAAATCGTCTCAAGTCACAAAAATTGTCTCTAACCTAAAATCTCAAATTTAGAGACTTGTGACTGTATCACAGTACAGAATCGCACGGTAAATGTATGAGTACTATGTATGTTGTTTGCATTTTCACACGACATGGGATTGTTTTAACTATATAACTCAATGTATGTATGTGCGTGGGCATATTCTTAGACTATCTATTTTATGTTATATCTGATGTATATTTTCTTTTAGCTCTACAAATATATGACTAAGAAGTAAAGAAGGGCTAAGTTCGCCTGCAACCGAACATTTTATACTCTTACAACTTTCAGGAATCAAAGCAAGGGAAATACCTTAAGATGTAAAATGTCAACCAGAGGATCGAAATCCAAACAATTTTATATATGTACATCTACTTACTATATATAACTCATATGCTGACAGACACATGAGGTTTGTTAGAAAAATTAAAACTATTATATGTAGTATATGGAAGTTGGGGTAAAAAATTAATCATATGTGACCTGGTCTACGGAAAGGGGGCTTAGGTGTCAAAAAATCAATTTTCACTTTTTAGTTGATTCGGATGGAAGATGAGATGCTTTTTCACGTGATAGAATCCAAAAAGTCATAACTTTTCGCACGTAAGTTCCTTTTTCGTAGACCAGGTCACATATAGAGTAAAGTCAGTCGGATGTTCGAAAATCCTGATATTAGTTATATGGGGGTAAGTCAGTTAAGTTTTCGGTCAGATTTATCTATTTCACGCACAATGATACACAACGATATATTCGGTTTCTAGGGGCTTGAACAGTTTTTATTGGATTTAATCAATTTGTGGTCATAAGGTGGCACACACTAAAGAGATTATTGGTGCAAAGTTTAATCCCGTTACATTAATTGCTTCTTGATTTGCATGCTGGAAACTGAACGAATCAAATGGAATTTAAAATTATACTATACTAGCTGTTACCCTGTGCGTTTCGCTACACCTAAATCGAATAAAACTCTTAAGGGTTTTTACTTTGTGTTTTATTTATTGTTGTAAAACTGTTACTTATTTATAAAACATTTATAAAACATATTGGTATACAACATTTTTGGTTTTTCCACCTGGCGCGTAAATGAATAAGCACCTTGGTGTTCCCACACTCAAGCAGGCGACGAACAATTGGCCGTGGGAGAAGCACGGTTCTTCCAAATTGACGCCGCACACTTGAAACGTTTGCCCTTGCGATTTGTTGATGGTCATCGCAAAGGCAAGACGTACTGGGAACTGCAAGCGCTTAAATTCAAACGGCATTCCCGTAGTAGCTTCTCCTGGCAGTTTTTCTTGACTGGCAAAATTGATTTCGTTGACGTGTACATTTTTCGGTGCCAATATTGCGCGTTCACTTAAATAATCGTGGCGTTGATAGTGTTGAACAATATTCGGAAATACACTTTCAATCAATTCTTCTTTCGATTGTAAAAGTGTACAAAAGTTGTTCGGCAATGTGATCAAACCGGTATCAACGATTGGTATTTTGCCTTCGCCAATGTCCAACAACTGCTTCGAAAACGCCGCTGTGGATCGATCATTTTGCAGTTGGACTCGCATGTTGATGGTAAGAGTCAGCCTTTGAACATGTCTCCCCAAAACTGACGATTTTAAACATACGTTTATTTCGTCGGGAGGAGTTGATCGAGGAATGACTGACAAAGTTTGCCGAAAATCGCCGGATAATAAGACTAATGCTCACTAATGTAAATCTTGCATTGTTCTATTGAGTGCTTCGAATAACTTTTTGTTAGCCATTGGGCACTCATCCCATAGAACTATTCCAGCTCCTCGTAAAACTTTTGCCATTGTTGAACTCCTCGTTATGTTGCACGTTGGTGTTTCAAAGACTTGGATGTTCAACGATAATTTCAACGCAGAATGTGCTGTTCGGCCGCCATCAAGTAGAGTAGCAGCGATGCCTGACGAAGCAATTGCCAGCGCAATTTTCTGCTGTGACCGTATAGTAGCAAGAATCAAAGAGATCAGAAACGTTTTCCCTGTACCACCGGGCGCATCAAGAAAGTAGAATCCACCGGCGTTAATTGTCAACCGCTCGTATAATCTTATCATAAGCATTTTTCTGCTGAATATTCAATTTGGTAATGTTAGCTTGTATGAAAGCACGCAATTCATTGCAATCGTATTGTTGTTCACGTTGAAGCTCATGGTCAATGATTGGGCGCAGTAATGCCAAGTTGCGCTAATGCCTTATTCACAATTGTAAGGCACAGAGCTTCAACCAATATCAAATCAGAATTATACATTTGTAATGTATATAGCAAGTCTGTGTCCGATGCTCGATTACGCGCCAAAATTAATAAGTCCTCTGTCATGCAGTCTTTGTACTTAATCCACAGTTATTGCGGATTTGACGGAAGGAATGTAGATATTATTATGGCGAATAGTACGCGTATTTGTTTTGGATGGGATGTGAGTGATGCGTCATGAAGTGCAGTGTCCCAATGCATATCATCTTCTAACAAATGCAATCGCTGACATGCTTCACGATACGTCGCACACAACTGACCGTCAACAGTTTTCAAATCATCAAATGATCTTGGTCCGCGCACGTTCACTAATAGCAGACGCAAATAAAAACATTCGGCGTTGTTCGGATGGATGGTGTAAATGCGTCTTATGGCATCGGTTTTACGGACATTTGGATAACCGTCAACACGCTCCCCTTGCTTTCGTCGTTGAAATGTTTTCGATGATGGATTTCAAGTGAAATATTGTGGTATTTCGGAATATAGCAATGTTCTTGCAAATTCATCGTTATCACACAACTCGAAAAAGGTAGTTGTGTTGTCCCCGGTGGTCATGCTAGAGTATGCATATTTGAAGTACATAAATAAAAATGGAAAAATTAACCTAAAACTACATCTCAAACTATGTATTTTACCCACACACGCATATGCAATAAGACCCACCAATAGTGGGTTACGAAACAATAACAATACTCACTTGCTTTGTGTGTGTTGCATGGTCAGCAGAAAACACAAAATCGGTTCGAATAAATGTAGCAAATCGATGGAATTAAATCTGGAAAAAACACACAATGTTGAAACACTTTATTTTACACACACCGCGCATTTTCAAGCGACAATCGAACCGCATGGCATCACATATGAAATAACAACAATACTCACTTTGTGTTGCACGCAGAATGTTAATCAAAGTGTAAACACAATGGCTACGACAGACTGCAAACTATATCTGTCAAATATTAAAATACACACGTTCTTATGGGCAGTGTTATTTTGACAGCTGCACGACTACACGACTGCAGGCCGACAGTTGTCGTTCTCGCTAACTTCAATATCCTCCTATTTTTGCCAACGACAGTAGGACGACAGTAGAGTTGACAGTAGAATGGAAGATAGAAAGAGAAGGTAGAGTGGTGATGCCACTAATATGTAAAATGTAAAATTATTCACAGCTCTAACAAACTTGACGTTATTTTACAAATAAAAGCATAAAATAGCTATATTATAGCTCTATTATATCATTTGTAATAACAATTGATAATTTAAAGCAAAAATATTTACCCATTTACTTATTTTTTGCATAAAAAATTTCATTTTGAACAAAATATTAAAATTTCATTGAAGTGAAAGGAATTAGTATGGCCACAACGAAATTGTGTACATACAAAATGGACAACTGCGTTGTTTTGTGTACATGCCGGCCATTGTGTTGTTGTTGCTTCTCAAAATGTACATGTAGTAAGAGGAACAACGACGTTTTCAGTTCACTGTCGTGCCGCTGCAGTCTGTCGTAGCCATTGTGTTTACACTTTCACGTTGAAATCTGAGAAAAATACACATAATGTTGAAACATTTTTTTTGATACACTCAGTGCATTTGGAACACTTACGTTTTGTATGTCTTGTTAACTTGACAGTCATCCATAGAAAGAACGAATGTCAATGTTTTTTATTAATTGTAATCATCCGCCAGTTGTTTCTGTTTATTAGTAAAAGGCATTTGAGAGGACTGCCAATCTTGCGGCAAACCATTATTTCATGAGAATTTGTATAGGCGGGATGTATCATTTTTTTTGTTTTTTTTTTGCAAAACGTGCAATGATACACACATTAAATTTCTTATGTGCACCCTCCCAACAGACCCCCAATCACCCCTGAAAATTTCATTGAAATCGGGCAAGCCGAATAGGAGGAGTATGCGAACAGGAAGTTTTGCCACTTAATTCTATATATATAGATGGGAAGTAGGCTTAGTTATTGTCCGATTTCGCTCCATTTCACAACGTAACATGAGAATATGAACAACATGCCATGTACCAATTTTTTCGAAATCGGTTAGTTGGGTCCCGAGATATGGGATTTCATCAAAGAGTAGGCGGAGCCACGCCCATCGTCCAATTTTCACTCCGGCTCCTATAAAGCTTTCTTATACCATCTTATAGTAGTTTTTAACATTACCGTTATATGGGAAGTGAACGGGGTTTTCCACCGATTTCGTCCATTTTCACAATATTGGTAGAAGTTCGTATAATATTTGTGCTGAGCGAGGTTGGTTAATGTAGCTTAAGTGGTTTAGGAGATGTATATATTAAACTTATTAGAGGGTGGGGCCACGCCCACTTTTTAAAATTTTTTTTTCAAAGGTGCCCCTAGCTACTGCGATTCTTCTTCTTCTTCTAAATTGGCGTAGACACCGCTTACGCGATTATAGCCGAGTTAACAACAGCGCGCCAGTCGTTTCTTCTTTTTGCTACGTGGCGCCAATTGGATATTCCAAGCGTAGCCAGGTCCTTCTCCACCTGGTCCTTCCAACGGAGTGGAGGTCTTCCTTTCCTTCCCCGGCGGGTATTGCGTCGAATACTTTGAGAGCTGGAGTGGTTTTCGGACAACATGACCTAGCCAGTGTAGCCGCTGTCTTTTAATTCGATGTCGTCGTATATCTCGTACAGCTCATCGTTCCATCTAAATTGGTATTCGCCGTGGCCAACGAGCAAAGGACCATAAATCTTTCTCAGAAATTTTCTCTCGAAAACTCGCAATGTCGACTCATCCGCTGTTGACATCGTCCAAGACTCTGCACCATATAGCAGGACGGGAGTTATGAGTGACATATAGAGCTTGGTTTTTGTTTGTCGAGAGAGGACTTTGCTTCTCGATTTCCTATTCAGTCCGAAGTAGCGTTGGATTTCAAGGCTGACGTTGTTGGTGGTGTTTACGCTGGTTCCAAGATAGACGAAATTATGTACAACTTCTAAGTTATGACTGTCAACAGTTACGTGAGTGCCAAGTCGCGAGTGCGACGACTGTTTGTTTGATGACAGGAGATATATCGTCTTGCCTTCGTTCACTGCCAGACCCATTACTTTTGCTTCCTTGTGCAGCCTGGAGAAAGCAGAACTAACGGCGCGGGTGTTGAGGCCGATGATATCAATATCATCGGCATACGCCAGGAGTTGTACACTCTTTTAAAAGATGGTACCTTCTCTATTTAGTTCTGCGGCTCGAACTATTTTCTCCAGAAGCAGGTTTAAAAAGTCGCACGATAGGGAGTCGCCTTGTCTGAAACCTCGTTTGGTATGGAACGGCTTGGAGAGGTCCTTCCCGATCCTGACGGAGCTTTTGGTGTTACTCAACGTCAGTTTACACAGCCGTATTAGTTTTGCGGGGATACCAAATTCAGACATCGCGGCATAAAGGCAGCTCCTTTTCGTGCTGTCGAAAGCAGCTTTGAAATCGACGAAGAGGTGGTTTGTGTCGATTCTCCTTTCACGGGTCTTTTCCAAGATTTGGCGCATGGTGAATATCTGGTCGCTTGTTGATTTGCCAGGTCTGAAGCCACACTGATAAGATCCAATCAGTTTGTTGACGGTGGGCTTTAATCTTTCACACAATACGCTCGCTAATCCCACGGTAGTTGGTGCAGATTGTGGGGTCTCCTTTTTTATGGATTGGGCATAGCACACTTAAATTCCAATCGTTCGGCATGCTTTCGTCCGACCATATTTTACAAAGAAGATGATGCATGCTCCCTATCAGTTCTTCGCCGCCGTGTTTGAATAGCTCGGCCGGTAATCCATCGGCCCCTGCCGCTTTGTTGTTCTTCAGGCGGGCAATTGCTATTCGAACTTCTTCATGGTCGGGTAATGGAACGTCTGCTCCATCGTCATCGATTGGGGAATCGGGTTCTCCTTCTCCTGGTGTTGTGCGTTCACTGCCATTCAGCAGGCTGGAGAAGTGTTCCCTCCATAATTTAAGTATGCTCTGGGCATCAGTGACTAGATCTCCTGTGGGGGTTCTACAAGAGTATGCTCCGGTCTTGAAACCTTCTGTAAGCCGCCGCATTTTTGCATAGAATTTTCGAGCATTACCCCTGTCGCCCAGCTTATCAAGCTCTTCGTACTCACGCATTTCGGCCTCTTTCTTCTTCTGTCTGCAAATGCGTCTTGCTTCCCTCTTCAACTCTCGGTATCTAACCCATCCCGCACGTGTAGTGGTCGATCGTAACGTTGCGAGGTAGGCAGCCTGTGTCTCTATGCTGCGACACGGCACTCCTCGTCGTACCAGCTGTTCTTTTGCACTTTCCGAAAATCAATGGTTTCGGTTGCAGCTGTACGTAAGGAGTTTGAAATGCCGTCCCAGAGTTCCCTTATACCGAGTTGTTGACGAGTGCTCTCAGAGAGCAGGAGTGCAAGCCGAGTAGAAAATCGTTCGGCTGTCTGTTGTGATTGCGGCTTCTCGACGTCGAACCTTCCTTGTGTTTGGTGGCGTGCGTTTTTTGATGAACAGAGGCGGGTGCAAATCTTAGCTGCAACAAGATAGTGGTCCGAATCGATGTTAGGACCTCGGAGAGCGGCCACATTTAAAACACTGGAAACGTGTCTTCCATCTATCACAACATGATCGATCTGGTTGGTAGTTTTTCGATCCGGAGAGAGCCAGGTAGCTTGATGAATCTTCTTATGTTGGAATCTAGTACTACAGATAACCATATTTCGAGCCCCGGCGAAGTCGATCAGCCTCAACCCATTTGGGGGTGTTCATAAGTGCGCTCCAAGCACTCATAAAAGGCATCTTTGGTCACATCGTCCTTCTCTTCCGTCGGGGCGTGGGCGCAAATCAGCGATATGTTGAAGAACCGCAGTGATTGATAGTACTCGGATGGAGTCTCTCTCTCACCACGAATCCAACACCAAACTTGCGCTCCTTTATATGGCCGCTGTAGTAAATGTCACAAGGACCTACTCGTCTCTGTCCTTGTCCCGTCCATCGCATTTTTTGGACGGCGGTGATGTCAGCCTTTATTTTTACGAGGACATCAACCAGCTGGGCAGCGGCACCTTCCCAATTAAGGGACCGGACATTCCAGGTGCATGCCCCCAATTCATAGTCCTTATTTCGTTCGCCATGGTCGTCATCAAAAGGGGGGTCTCTTATCCGAGGCTGTTGTTGTCTTTTCTTGAGTGTTTTTTTACGTGGCGGGTCCCAAACCCAGCGCACAACCCTATGCAGGGGATGTTTCGCCTTCTCACTTTAGCTCGCCTTCAAACGGATGTTCTTAGGCTACCCGAAGGATACTTGGTCAAACACCGGAAGTAGTGAGCTGCTTGAGTCCTACTGCGATTCCCTGTGCAAAATATGAGCTTTATATCTTAATTTAGTGCTAAGCTATGGCACTTTATACATTTTCTGTTAATGGCGATTTGTGGCGGTGGTAGTGGTCCGATTACGCCCATCTACGGGCTCCACACTTTGTTTGTATTACGAAACTTGCTGCTAAGTACTACAATACTCTGTAGCAACTGGTTGCAATAGTATACAAATATATTTTTAAATTGCTCACTAGATAAGAGAGTAGACACCGCTTACGCGAGTTAACAACAGCGCGCCAGTCGTTTCTTCTTTTCGCTACGTGGCGCCAATTGGATATTCCAAGCAGAGCCAGGTTCTTCACCACATGGACCTTCCAAGGGATTGGAGATCTTCCTCTTCCTCTGCTTCCCCGGCGTACTGCGTCGTATACTTTCAGAGCTGGAGTGATTTCGTCCATTCGAACGACATGACCTAGCCTGCGTAGCCGCAGTCTTTTAATTCGCTGAACTATGTCAATGTCGTCGTATGTCTCATACAGTTCATCGTTCCATCGAAAGCAATATTCGCCTGATATATAAACCTTTCTCTGGAAAGCTCGTAAAGTTAACTCATCAGTTGTTGTTATCGTCCAAGCCTCTGCACCATATAGCGGGACGGGAGTAATGTCTGACTTATAGAGTTTGGTTTTTGTTCGTCGAGAGAGGACTTTGCTTCTCAATTGCCTACTCAGTCCGAAGTAGCACCTGTTGGCAAGAGTTATTCTGCGTTGGATTTCAAGGCTGACATTGTAGGTGGTGTTTACGCTGGTTCCAAGATAGACGAAATTATCTACAACTTCAAAGTTATGACTGTCAACAGTGACGTGAGTGCCAAGTCGCGAGTGCGACGACTGTTTGTTTGATGACAGGAGATATATCGTCTTGCCCTCGTTCACTGCCAGACCCATTACTTTTGCTTCCTTGTGCAGCCTGGAGAAAGCAGAACTAACGGCGCGGGTGTTGAGGCCGATGATATCAATATCATCGGCATACGCCAGGAGTTGTACACTAGGGTGGGTCGATTCTGGACTTTTTTGGATTCGGGATTTCTAATAGTGCTGAAAAGTTGCCTTAGTACTTCCTGATTCCAATGCAACTTTTTGTTTTGAGATCGGATTGCATCTTCAACCCCAACTCCGGCCTTGAAATTTCGGAAATTCGCGTAAAATCGTGAAATTGTCTACCTAGCGCCTGAAATATGCATCTCATGCAAAATGTATAAAACAAAAGTTATTTATCACGTCATTTGCTACGGAATATACCATATGTGACATGGCCGTAGGACGAACCGTTCCCGAGATACGAGCGAAAATGCGGCGCGCCACAGCGCAAGGTGAAAATCGGCTTGCGGCCACACTTCTTGACGTTGATTTCGCCGAGTGCTATCACTCACATTCATTCACCTGCACCAAAGGACACGTTCGGATAAGTCTCCACACAAATATTTTTTTATCGAGTTCCTTCACTCTTGTCGTTGATTTCGCCGAGTGCTATCACTTATATTCTCTCAACAGAACATAGAACTCAAAATGTCTGTATCTAAATTTAAATTTAGACAGAATTGTCCTATGTTTGGCATATATCCGTACAATCTCTCTGAGTCCCAGTTACCTACTTACCAGGATGTTCTTTTGTGTTATCAGTTTGAAAGATTTCGTATAAGGCGACTCCGAGGCGGCAACTTTGAACCTAGGACAACTATGAATCTGAAAATACTTTCAAAAAGTCATCTATTCCGATAGTTTCACACACCAGAGTTGTACAAATGCAACCAAATAGGTTTGAGCACTAAAAGAGACGACTTTGTCTCTTCTGCCGGAAAATTATTTGACATCGCTGCTTGTAAATGCATTTATTTTTCTTCTTGCACTTGTCCAAAGGAAAGGAAAGTTCCTATCAATGAACAACCATTTCTCTAGGACAAGAGAACCAGAAGAATTGGTCGCATTGGAAGTGTTGATCTGCCTGAAACAAAAAAGATTACAAAGAAAAATGAACGTAAAGAAAAGCTTTCAAAACGTCATTCAACTTCAACACGTACCAAAACAGTATCGGCTAGAACGCGTGACCATTCAGATCAGCCAGACTCTCATACAGACGACAACAATGTAGGTGCGTCGCACATGGATTCTTCCAAAAACGATGCTGATGATGAATTTTCTCTTCCATCCTCTAAAACCAAACAAAACACACTAGTATTACAACACACTGCTTTAGCTGCCCAAAGATTTGGAGTAAGTGATAGAGCAGCGGCCTTGATTGTTTCATCTGCTTTTCTGGATGCCAAAAAAGCAGGTTTGATAACAGAGGATCAGGCTAGCTTTGTCACTGACAAATGCAAGATTAGTCGGGCAAAAAAAAGTGTTCGAGTTAAGCTCCAAAACACCGAAAGTATTGACTCTGTATATGGGCTGTATTTTGACGGCCGCAAAGACAATACACTTACACAAGTCAGCGAAGGTGAAAAGTACTACCGCGACACTGTAAAAGAGGAACATATTTCTCTTATAGCGGAACCTGGTTGTCATTACTTTGGCCACGTCACCTCTCCTTCCGGGTCAGCTGAGGATGAGACGCAAGCTATATGGCAACATGTACAAGACAATTCAGTTGATGTGGAACATCTAGAAGTTGTCGGTGCTGATGGCACCAACACGAACCCAGGTTGAAAAGGTGGAATCATTCGGAAACTAGAAGAAAGAATAGGTAGGCCATTACAGTGGGTTGTTTGTCTTCTACATTTCAACGAACTTCCATTTCGTGCTCTTTTCGAACACATAGATGGTGTCTCAAAGAGTCCAAATACATTCTCTGGCGACATAGGTAAATTGCTCCCTGATTGTGAGAAGTTGCCTGTTGTCAAATTTGAAAGTTTTCCATCCTGCCAATTACCTTCTGAGGTTATTAATCCGACCCAACTTAGCACAGACCAAGCTTATCTCTATAAAATGTCAGAAGCTGTTATTTCCGGTCAATGTTCCACAGATTTATCGTCGATGCATCCAGGTAACATGTGCAAATCTCGCTGGCTCACTTGTGCAAATAGAATTCTAAGATTATACATTTCTACTGACAAACCAACAAAGGAAATAAAGATTTTGGTCAAGTACATACTTACAGTTTACTCACCTTTGTGGTTCTCAATAAGATTCAACAGTTCAATCAAAGATGGCTCGCGCCATCCTATGCTGCAATTCAAAGGTCGATATACTTAGCTGCTAAACTGCGCAAGGTTGTCGATTCATCCATTCCACAGAATGCTTTTTTTGCTCTTCCAGAAAACATTCTCCTTAGTATGATGACTGACGAACGTATAGAAGTCAGAAAGTTGGCCCTTGACCTTCTTCTGGCAGCCAGAGAAGCAGAGCCTGACACTGTAAATGGAAGGGTTAGATGTATTAAAGTGCCAAAGCTGAATTTCAAAGCTAATAATTATTACGATATGATTAACTAAAAGACTATTACCTTGACTGTTCCACCAGTTCTTTGTTCAGTTTCTAACGAACTCATAAAAGGGCTGTCGGGAGACACTGCTGAGGTACGGAAATTTAGTGAATTCCCCTCTCACAACGTGGCAGTCGAGAGAACCGTCAAACTGGTTACAGAGGCATCTTCTTAAGTTATTGGCCCCCAATCTCGTGATCGTTTTATACGCTCTACACTGAAATCTAGGCAACAAGTGCCAAAGTTTAGTACAAAATCTGACTTTATCAATAAATTTGACACAGATTCAGACTAAAACAAGCCTGACATATGGTTGGTTGGTTGAGTTGGGCTTGGGAGGAACCCGAAGAGCAGCCACCTCCACGCGGTGGGTTCTGGGTGCCCAATACAGGTTAGCTGAGAGCTGCAACAATTTTTACCTTGCGCTGTGGCGTGCCGCCTATTCGCTCGTATCTCGGGAACGGTTCGTCCTACGGCCATGATCACATACACCATTTCAGTAGCAAATGTCGTGACAAATAACTTTTGTTTGATACATTTTGCCATGAGATGCATATTTCAGGCGCTAGGTAGACAATTTCAAGATTTTAAGCGAATTTCCGAAATTTCAAGGCCGGAGTTGGGGTTGAAGATGCAATCCGATCTCAAAACAAAAAGTTGCATTGGAATCAGGAAGTACTAAGGCAACTTTTCCGCACTATTTGAAATCCCGAATCGAAAAAAGTCCAGAATCGACCCACCCTTTTGTACACTCTTGTAGAAGATGGACCTTCTCTATTTAGTTCTGCGGCTCGAACTATTTTCTCCAGAAACAGGTTGAAAAAGGCGCACTATAGGGAGTCGCTTTGTCTGAAACCTCGTTTGGTATCGAACGGCTCGGAAAGGTCCTTCCTGATCCTTATGGAGCTTTTGGTGTTACTCAACGTCAGTTTACACAGCCGTACTAGTTTTGCGGAGATACCAAAATCAGACATCGCGGCATAAAGGCAGCTCCTTTTCGTTCCGTCGAAAGCAGCTTTGAAATCGACGAAGAGGGGGTTTGTGTCGATTCTCCTTTCACGGGTATTTTCCACAATTTGGCGCATGGTGAATATCTGGTCGGTTGTTGATTTGCCAGGTCTGAAGCCACACTGATAAGGTCCAATCAGTTTGTTGACGGTGGCCTTTAATCTTTCACACAATACGCTCGATAGAACCTTATACGCGATGTCAAGGAGGCTTAGCCCACGGTAGCTGGCGCAGATTGTGGGGTCTCCTTTTTGTGGATTGGGCAGAGCACATTTAAATTCCAATCGTTGGGCATACTTTCGTCCGACCATATTTTACGAAGAAGCTGATGCTTGCTCCTTATCAGTTCTTCGCCGCCGTGTATGAATAGCTCCATCGGCCCCCGCTGCTTTGTTGTTCTTCAGACGGGTAATTGCTGTTCGAACTTCTTCATAGTCGGGCAATGGAACGGCTGCTCCATCGTCATCGATTGGGGAATCAGGTTCGCCTTCGCACACGCCTCTGTGCAGCAAAAAACGCACGGCAACAAAGACAAGGAAGGTTCGGCGTTGAGAAGCTGCATTCGCAACAGGCAGCCGAATGATTTTCTACTCGGCTTGCACTCCTGCTCTCTGAGAGCACTCATCATCAAGCTCCTTACGTACAGCTGCAAGCGAAACCATAGGTTTTTGTAAAAGGCAAAAAACAGCTTTTACGATGAGGATTGCCGTATCGCAGCGGAGAGAAAACCGACTGCTTACCTCGCAACGTTGTAATCGACCGGAGTGGGATAGATATCGAGATTTTAAGGAGGACGCATTTGTACAAAAAAAGAGGGAGATGCCGAGATGCGTGAGTACGAAGAGATTGACAAGCTGGCAGACAGGGTTATTGCCCAAAAATTATACGAAAAAATGCGGCGGCTAACAGAAGGTTTCAAGATCAGAATATAGTATTCTAGAAACCCCAGAGGAGATTTAGTGACTGAAATCCAGCACATATTGAAATTACGGAGGGAACACTTTTCCGGCCTGCTGAATGGCAAGGAAAACGTAACACCAGGATCTAGTGAACCCGATTCTCCAATCGATGACGCCCAAGCACACATTCCATTGCCCGACCATGAAGAGATTCGAATAGTAATTACCCGTCTGAAAAACAACAAAGCGGCGGAGCAGATATATTGCAAGTATGCATCAATGCATCAGCTTCTTTGTAGAATATGGGCAGACGAAAGCATGCCCGACGATTGTGCTCTGCCCAATCTACAAAAAAATTTGTATAGAGTATATTGTGTGAAAGATTAAAGCCCACCGTCAACAAACTGATGGGACCTTATCAGTGTGGCTTTAGGTCCGGAAAATCAACACCTGACCAGATATTTACCATGCGCCAAGCCTATGAAAAACCCGTGAGGATAGATTTGACACACACTACCTTCTCGTCGATTTTAAAACTGCTTTTGGCAGCACGAAAAGGAGCTCCCTTATTACGCTTTGTCTGAATTTGGTATGACCGCAAATTTAGTACGGCTGTATAAGCTGACGTTGAGCAACACCAAAAGCTCCGTCGGGATCGGGAGGGACATCTCCGAGCCGTTCGATGCGAAACAAGGTTTCAGACAATGCGAATCACTCTCGTGCGACTTCTTCAATCTACTACCGGAGAAAATAATTCGAGCTGCAGAGGTGAATCGAGCAGGTACAATCTTTTGTAAAGGTGTACGGCTGCCGGCGTACGCCAATGTTATTGATATTATTGGCCTAACCATCCGCGCCGTTAGTTCTGCTTTCTGCAGATAGGATAAGGAAGCGAAGTAAATGAGTTTGGCAGTGAACGAGGGTAAGACGAAATATCTCCTGTCATCAAACAAACAGTCGTCGCGCTCGCGACTAGGCCCCCACGTTCCTGTTTACAGTGATTACTTCGAAGTCGAAAATAATTTCGTTTTTCTAGGAAACAGCATTAACACCAAAAACAATTTCAGCTTCAAGATATAACATAGAATAACTCTTGTCAACAGGTGCTACTTTGGACTGAGTAGGCAATTGAGAAGTAAAGTCCTCTTTCGACGAACAAAAACCAAACTCTACAAGTGACTCATTTTTACCGTCTTACTATATGGTGCAGAGGCATGAGCGATGACAACATCTGATGAGTCAGCGTTACGAGTTTTTGAGAGAAAAGTTCTACGAATTAAGACACATCGGCTACGCTGGCTAGATCAAGTGGTCCGTATGGATGAATACACTCCAGCTACGAGGGTATTCGACGTGGTACCTGACGTAGGAAGCAGAGGAAGAAGAAGAAAAACCAGCGAAGAAGGATCTGGCTACACTTGGAATCTCAAATTGGCCCCAAACAGCGAGAAGGAAGAAGGACTGGGGGCTTTTGTAAACTTGATCAGGATGACGAGGCCAGTTGAAACCCGGGTGACTGTCTGTCGGTGTTTCCATCCGTTAATTCAAGCTGTAACTGTAAAAATTGAGATATCTTAATGAAACTTGGTAAGCGCGTTGCTTATTAAAAATGAACTTACGAGTTTGTAGGTGGGCGTAATTGGACTACTGGCACTCCCACAAATCTCTATTTACTGAGAGATCTTATAAAGTGCCATAACTTAATGTACATGTCTCCTAATACACTAAAGCTACAATAACCGAATTCGCCAAGCACAAATATTATAGGAACTCCTACCGACAGTTTGAAAATGGATGAAATCCGTAGATAACTCCGCTCACTCCCCATATAACGGTACTGTTAAAACTATTAAAAGTGCAATAAGACTAAATACGCCGGACACATTACATTTTATCTTCGAAATGGTATGAGAGGCTTTTACGGAACCGGTGTGAAAATTGGACTATGAGGGTGGCACTGCCCACATTTTAGTGAAATTCCATAACTCGCGACCTAACTAATCGATTTCGACTAAATTTAGTACGTGGCATTCTCCTTATAATCCTGTATTACAGTGTGTAAATGGGCGAAACCGGACTACAATCATGCCTACTTCCCATATGGTACAATTTAAATTCCATTTGATTTTTTTCACGTTCCTGTACACAAATCAATAATTAATTAATGTAACGAGATAAAGCCTTGCAGCAATAATTCCATTAAAGTAAGCTACCTCATGACCAAAAATTCAAATCTTACCAAAACTGTTAAAGCCCCAAGGTACCGAATATGCGGAGGCCAGTATCTATTTTGTCTTTTGACCGATGATATCGGTCAATATATGGGATGTACAATTGAAACTCAGAGATAATCCTTTCTTGGCCATATAGTTCTGTGTATAAAAAATGGTTTGGATCGGATCAAAACTTTTTATACTTAATATGAAGATTTTCGAACTTCTGGATGACCCTATACTGCCGATATATTTCAGTTTTTTAAATGAAAACTACAGAGATTGGGTGAAAACTTGACCTAACCCCCATATAATTAATATCAGGATTTTCGAGCATTCGACTGACTTTACTCCATTTGATTGACTTTTTACGCCTTAAGGTATTTCCCTGGCTTTCTTCCTGGTAAGTTGCAAAAGTGTAAAATGTCCGGATATACCCGCCTGAAGGCTATGCCTCTTGTTGTAAATATGTTTGTGTTCAATGCGTGCATATTGCATGTAAATGCATAAACACTTGGTGTTTAGTTTGTAAGACGAAATTATAAAACTTAATTTAATTTCTTCAATATCTTACCGCTTGTGGGGGATATAAAAGGCTGATATCAAGTGAGAATATTTTCATTCTAATAGCCTTGACAGACAGCAGAGATAACCCGGATTAACTGCGCACTTAATCAGATCCAAATTTATAGTCAACAGACGGCAGCTATGAGAATTTGGAACTCTCGTAAACAGCTGATTGTCATATTTATAACATTTTCAAGCAAAATGGATAGAAGATAAACATTGCGGTTGTTAGACGACCAATTTTTGCAAAACCATAGTGTATTACAAAAACATATCAACGCGTTATTTTTAAAAGTGCATCATAACATAGAACTTCTTGTTTTATTATTTAAAATTTGATAAACAGCTGTCAGTGTTTCTTGTTTTTCATTCACAATAGATTAAAATTGGCCATTTTTAACAATGTTGCCAACGAAAATGCAACTAACTTCACCTAAAATCTATCTATCACCTAAAAATTTGGATCTGATTAAGAGCGCAGTTAATCTGAATTAACACTGCCGTCTGTCGAAGATGTAATTTCATTTTATATGTATATATGCTTGCCCTTAAACAAATGCTAGTTAGAAGTCTTAATTATCTAATTATATTTATGAAATATGTATGTATGTTTGTAAGCGTTGTCACACTACATGGGGTATATGTGTGTGCGTATTCGTAGGTTATCTACTTATTTTATGTGAAAAGGGTTTCTTTTCGTTTTCCCAACAACTTTATCAGCAACTTTTTGAAAAATAGCTGTATCTAGTCCCGAAAGTAAATCATCCCACTTAATCTCAAAGAGCAGATTGTTGAGTTGTTCAAAATCACAAAATGCAAAATTAAAACCAAGCCCATCAATAGGTTTAACAGGAGCGAAAAGATAAGTATCCACCTCAAACGCTAGCGGAGTATGATGAATGGTGGCTGGAGTAATTGAAGAGAATCCATCAAGAAACCTAAATTTTAAATTATCACTGAGAAAGACTAAGTCAAGAAAACGATCGAGACTATTTGAATATGAGTTGATTTGAATCAGATTGAGACTAAGCAAGTTATCAATGAGAAATCACTCCTGAGAAGACGAAAAATTGGAGGGAATAAGAGCAGGACTACAGAAACAACCAGACTAGACGATATTGCTTAAATTAAAGTCACCCAGAACACAAATATTATTCTCTTTCACCTGACTGCAATGAACAGAGCGTCATTGATACAAATACATAGTTGGTCCAGAATAGAATCATCATTATCAAACATAATTAAACGAGGACGATATTTGCGATGAACTGCTAGGAGAACACCACTCCCTCTTAAACAGCCAGTTTTTTCATGATCTCTGTCCTTACGGAAGACATAATAGAGATTTAAGTCAAAATATTCACTAACAAAGTAACTAGAATTCAGCCAAGTCTCAACAATAACGATAATATCGAAATCCAAAAGTGAAGAAAATTTGCGAATAATATTTGATTTACACCTAATACTCGATAGATTTTGGTAGTACACCTTAAGACAGGAGCCAGTTGAGGAAGGTGCAGAAAACTCATGAAAAAAATCGTGATTAACATGCGCATCAACTACTCTGCAGCGCTGTTTTCCCCTCCCTTTGGAAAAACCTTAAAGGGACCAGAAGGCCACACTGCCAAAAGGCCACACTGAAGAGGAGAAAACGGCATGAAAAAAAGATGGGGACACACCTAACTTAAAGTTTATCCTCTTAAGATTATTAATATCAGTATCTTTCTTAATTAATTTATAACATAAAAGATGCTCTCTATCAACATTAGCATGTTTAACGACAAAAGATATAATATCTTCTTCAGTGACTGAGTTCTTAACAGCAGACAAGTGAATCCATTTCTTGGGTATGACGACATCGAGATCACAATTGGCATTAACACCAACGACAGTTGAAGCAGCTGGGGATTTTTTGTTCCTAGTGCTCACTTTTAACTTCAAATTTCCATTAGCAGTAATTGAAGTAGAAGAGTTCAGATTAACAGAATCATCAACGGATCTGGTTTAGCAGCAACTGTTGAATTGTTTTTGGCTTTCGAATGAGTGTCGATATTCCCAGCAACAGCGTCAGCATATGTATTGGCATAATTAACAGCATTGGGAGCAGCAGAAGGTCGAGCCGCAGGAGCACAGTAATCTACGCTGACAGTTCCAGAAGAAACTGAAACAGCAACGTTGGACGGGGCGGTATTTGTACTATTATCAGCAGCAGTAGAGAGAGCATTCAGCAAGCAGCAGACGGAGAGGCGGCGATTACTTTCGGTGTAGCGGGAGTGAGATAATCCATTCTCACATTATCAGTAGGAGCAGAAGCAACAACGTTATAGCAGAACCAGTCAAAAACCGTGAACCAAGAAGGACTCAAAAATAAAAGTCTACAAGGAAACCGGCTCACCACGGACTTCAGGTTCATAACGTCGCAACAAACGCCAGGACGAAGGAACATCAGCACTAGGCCCCAGATCCCGGTGACCAAAGTCACCATCCCAGGACAAAAAGTGTGCAGGAAAGGGCCCCTCAGTAGGAAACAAACAGGAGATGCTAGTCGTCAGCCGCCGCACCATTATTTTAAGAATTCTAATGTAAGTCATCTATTATAATTAAGATAAGTGAATTAAAAAAAAATAAATAGTGAATATTGAAAATGAATTAAAAAAGTGAAACTAAATAAAAATTAACAAGCTTTTGTTGAAAGTGGAAGAAAAAATATTTTTAGCGAAACTATCTCAAAAATTATTTGAATTGGAATTGTAAACGAAAGTAACAAGTGAAATTTAAAGGGAGAAAATTAATTAAAAAAAAAAATAAAAATAGGAAAAGAACGTTTAGTTGCATATAAAAAATTCCAGGGTCAGTTTTAAAAAAAAGAGAACTTAAACTTAAATATATACAACTAATTAGTTTTAGACATCCTAGTTTTAATATACATAAATAAGTATATATCTAAACAAAGGCTTGTACAGAAATAACTTACTAAAATCATCATATGATATATAGCTTAATTCTGCGATTCTCAACACCAGGGACCCTCCAGAATAGAAAGCCCTCCTTCCCAGAAGGAGTAATAAAAGCAATAATAATCATATTCATAAATATGGGCTCGTACAGCCGATAACTTAATACACATCAAATATAATATTTGCTTAATCCTGCGAATCCAGGGTAGAAAGCCCTCCTTCCTAAAAGGAGTAACTAAAATAAATAAAAATAAAACAAATTAGATTCGTAAGATCAGTCAAAATTTAAGTCAAACTTTTAAACATATTTAAGAAATATGGCTAATCCTTCAAACCTCGTCCGACCACCCCACTCCCTCCTCAACCAGCTCCTACCACCTCGAACACATTTAACATGGACCAACTGACGAATATAATAACAGGGGTTGTAAATAACATTTTTAAACAAGAAGGGCGAAACTTAGTTCAAGCCGCCCTCAATCCAAATTCGAATTTTTCAGATTTTTCCGATATTTCAATTGACTCTAACTTCGCAAATAACGTTAGCGAATTAGACAAGGTACCGGACGTAGTGAGATGTCTCCGGGAATTCTCGGGAAACCCAGGGGAGTTCAACTCCTGGAAGAAGAGCGTAGATCGGATCCTCCAGATCTACGAACCACAAAGAGTAACCCTCAAATATTATGGGATCCTCAATGTCATTCGCAATAAGGTTGTAGGCAATGCCGACATTGCTTTGGAGTCGTACAATACTCCGCTCGACTGGAAGGCCATCACCAGATGTCTGACGCTTCACTACGCAGATAAGCGCGGTTTGGGTACACTGGAGTACCAAATTACTTCACTTGTGCAATGTAACCCCACAATCCAGGAATTCTACCAGCGAGTGTACTCTCACCTTTCTCAAATCCTTAACAAATTAGGATGCATGGAAGCCGGCGCCGAAGCCGTACATTTGTTAACGCGCACATATAGGGATAAAGCCCTTGATACCTTCATACGTCGGTTAAGAGGAGACTTACCTAGACTACTTGGCATGAAGGAGCCAGCGGATCTCTCCCAAGCTTTCCATTTATGTTTAAAACTAGAGAATCAGAACTACCGTTCATTCTACGCCTTAAACAGCAATACCCAAGCTAGAAAAAGCCAGGATATTCGTCCACCCCTTCCCCCCAGGAGGGTTAACAGCGAATTCTACTCAGAATTGGCATACATTCCCCAGCAAAGGTTGAATCCAACCATGCCCTATAGAACGCCACAACCGAAGTATCAATACCAGCAACAGCTAACCCCATATACACAACAACCGAATAATCCACCACCGCGACCTTTACAAAACTCCTTACCGCGACCAGAACCGATGGATGTCGATCCATCGCAGCGTACCAGAAATACCAATTACATGAATAGACCACGTCCCGTTGACCCGACCAACAAAAGACCTCTGACTGGTAACCCGCCAGTACCAAACAAAATACAGCGGAATTACCACATAAATTCAGACCCGTGCAAATCCCAAATCAAGAGGAATATCCTCAGACGCCAACTGACCAACTCACAGATAATGACGTTGACTATTATGATGAGGAAAGACAGGACGACTACTATATTGACACTACAGGTTTACATTTTTTAGAATGAATCACTCTTCGCTGCCTTACTTCCAATGCAGGTTGAAGAGTGGAAATATAGTGAAATTTCTAATAGATACTGGATCAACGAAAAATTACATACAACCTTCTATCGTGCCCAATCCTATTAAAAATGAAACAAATTTCTTCGCCAAATCAATAGCAGGAGACATTGAAATAAAGGAACACACTTTTATAAATCTTTTTAACGCAGACACCAAATTGAAATTTTACCTTCTTCCATCATTGCGCTCGTTTCATGGTATCCTTGGAAATGACAGTCTTAAAGATCTCGAAGCTGTTATTCATGTCAAAGAAAATTTCATGGTAATAAAAGGTAATACTACAGTAAAGATCAATCAGCTTGTATCAAAGTCAGTAAACGCAATTAATATCGAAAAGGATCACATGACACCAAATCAACAGACCAAAATCAATAACTTAGTGGAAAAATTTTCACAACTCTTTGCAGAACCTAACGATAGACTCACTTATACTACAAAACTCATAGGCAAAATTAGAACAAATAAGGACACCCCAGTATATACAAGATATTATCCCTATCCAATGGCGTTAAAAAGCGAAGTAGAATCTCAAATTAAGAAAATGTTAGATGATGGTATTATTCGGCCATCAAGGTCACCGTATAACTCACACGTTTGGGTTGTAGCAAAAAAACCCGACTCCCAAGGCAATAAACAGTATAGAATCGTAATCGATTACCGCAAGCTTAACGCAATTACTGTAGCAGATCGCTACCCAATACCCCAAATTAACGAAGTACTGTCTCAACTTGGACACAATAAATACTTTTCCGTGTTAGATTTAAAAAGCGGATTTCACCAAATCCCACTCAAGGAATCCGATACTGAGAAGACCGCCTTCTCAATAAATAATGGTAAATACGAATTTACGAGATTACCATTCGGACTCAAAAATGCCCCTTCAATATTCCAACGCGCTCTAGATGACATCCTTCGTCATCATATTGCCAAGATATGCTACGTGTATATTGACGACATAGTCGTATTCAGCAACTCCGAACAGGAGCACGCCCTCCATCTGCAACAAATCTTTAAAACGCTTGAAGAAGCCAACATGAAGATACAGTTGGACAAATGCCATTTTTTTAAGGACTCAGTCGAATTCTTAGGTTTTATTATCTCATCAAAGGGAATAACAAAAAACCCTGCAAAGGTGGAAGCGATAGCTAAGATACCTTACTCCGAAACCATCAAGCAACTCTGCTCATTTTTAGGTCTTTCCGGCTATTACCGCCGCTTTATAAAGGATTACGCCAAGCTGGCCAAACCTTTAACGTTACTCTTAAGAGTGGAAGAGGGACGTATATCCAAAAACAAATCCGCTAAAATAAATATTGAATTGGATGATGAAGCAAAAGATGCCTTCAACAAAATTAAAAAATCCCTTATGTCCGATGATGTTGTACTCTCATACCCTGACTTCAGTAAGGAATTCCATTTGACTACCGATGCTTCAAATTATGCCATCGGTGCAGTCCTTTCACAGGATAAAAAACCTGTTGCCTTCATTTCCAGATATCTCAATAAAACAGAAGAATCATACGCTACAAATGAAAAGGAATTTCTGGCCATAATATGGGCCTTAAACAATTTTAGAAACTACCTTTATGGCTCTGCCAAAGTGAAGATATTTATAGATCATCAGCCTTTAACGAGGGCACTTAGTAACAAAAACAATAATGCGAAGATGAAACGCTGGAAATCCATTCTAGAGGAATATAATCAAACTACAAACCAGGTATAAATAATGTTGTCGCCGACGCTCTATCAAGAATGCCACCACCCGAACCAATAAACTCCTTATCCATAACCCAACGCAGCGACGAGAGTTCTTCTGACAATTTAATTTCTCATGTTGAAACTCTTACGAACGTTTTTTAAAAACCAACTATTTTTAAACACAGGTACGACTTCAACCTACCAGTTTAAAATAGTATTCTCTACGTACCACAAACACATTTTAGAAGAATCAGGATACGATTTAGAAATACTAATAAACCGCCTCAAAAGATACCTTAATCCCTCTGTAGTTAACTGTATAAAAACAGATGAACGCATCATGGGGAAAATTCAAGAAATATACCCAATAAACTTTAGCAATTACAAAATCCGATTCACACAGCTCCAAGTTCAGGACGTGACAAACGAACAAGAACAGGAAGAAATCATAATCAAAACCCAGAAAAGAGCACATAGAAACGGTCGAGAAAATAAAATTCAAATTCTCGAAAATTTCTACTTCCCATCAATGACGAAAAAAATAAATAGCATAATTCAATAGTGTAAAGAAAATAAGTACGATCGTCATCCTAGCAAACCAGAATTAGGTGAAACGCCTATACCCCAATATTCAGGACAAATTTTACATATCGATATCTACATAACAAGTAAAAATATAGTCCTAAGAGCGATAGACAAATTTTCGAAATATGCGCAAACCAAAAAACTGAAATCGAGAGCAATAGAGCACGTTAAAGAACCTCTTCGTGAACTACTCTTTCAATTTGGCGTACCTGAATCGGTCGTATTTGACAATGAAACATCCCTCAACTCAGCAACTATAAAATTTTTATTGGAAGACACACTTAACATAAAAATTTTTAAAACACCGCCTTGTGCAAGTTCCGTTAATGGTCAAGTAGAGCGTTTTCACTCGACACTCACGGAAATAATGCGTTATTATACAGTTCACTCAACCACGAAAAAGAAACCAATAGAGGTATTTTTTGGTAGAACAGTCTCCACGCATCCAAATCAATTCGAAAAAGCAAGGGAAGAAAATATCTCGGAATTAAAAAACAAGCAAGTAAAAGACCTTTCTTATCATAACAAAAAACGACATCCCATAAAAATTTACCACCCAGGAGAAATTATTTATGTGAAAATAAACAAAAGATTAGGTACGAAGACAGAAATTCAACAATTTTAACAGAATCAAGAAAAATAGTCCATAAAGGTAATATTAAAAATCAAAATTAACCTCTCTCTTTCAGATGTCTTTTAATTTACGATGCCACTGCGACAACGGACATCTACAACTACTCGAACGCACAATTAGTTACAATAAATGACGGACTAGCAAAAATTTAGAACGGAGCCTTTAGACTAATACACGTAATAGACCTTAACAAATACGAACAATTTCTGACGGACATTGGTAAATTCGTTTACTCGGACATACTTAAGGACACTATCCTATATTCTATCCTAGAGCACGAACTAACCCAATCCCTCCAAATCTTAGAAACCATTAAACCGTTTGAAAAAAGATCTAGAAGATCAATAAATATTTTGGGAACGGCTTGGAAATTAATCGCCGGATCCCCCGATCATGAAGATCTGGAAATAATATCCAGTAACCTAAACGAAATTAATAATAATAAATAAAATAAACTTTATAATAATATATAATAAAAGATTCGGATGTAGAAAATGAAACAATAATTAATTTGCAAAATAGAATAAGATTAATAAAAGAAGAATTGATTAACGTAAAATACGCCATACAATGGGCGAAAAAATATATTTTGAATACATTATTGTTAAATGAAGAAGAAATTGCTTTAGAAAAAGTAGAGAATAATGAAATTCCATTTAAAAATGCAGAAGAGGCATTAGAATTATCGAATTCTAATATTGTTAGCAAAAATATGAACATTTTTTACTTGGTAAAAATACCATTAACTCTTAAGGAAAATTTCCAAAAAATTATATTAAGACCTGTTCTTAAATCTGATAAATCTATTATTAATATTGAACATAATAAAATTTTAAAAGGAAAAAAAGAAGAAGAAAGGAAGACACATATATGCTGACGGAATGATCAAAAACTTGTCAGGAACGCAGCTCATCAATTTCCATAATTCAACGCTCAAAATCAATGGTCAAACTTATATTACCCTCGATTTAATTCCACTTCCCGCTATCCCCGCAGTCCTGCAACCCGCACCAATTGAGAAAAAAAGAATTGAATTACTTTCACTAGAAGCTTTGAAAGAACTCCATATAAGTAACATTCGAAGAATAAATCTCCTGAAGGCAGCAACTATATCCAACGGCTCACTTTCGCTTGGAGCAGTTGCAGCTTCCTCCATCGTCACAATAATTTCTTGCAAATTTTGGAAGAAATCTCAAAATAAAATAAGCATCTCATCCAATAGCGATGCTAACCAGATCCCGGCAACAAACCTCAGGATTAATCAAATCAAAGATTCCCCAAATGATCAGCCAACATACATAAATTTCAACAACTTACCTTATTTTTGACAACGCTCGATGACGAAAGCTTTTAAGAGGGGAAGTGTTAACATGGCATTTGTTAACATTGCCGAAATAATAAACTAATTCATCAGCAATACTTACTAATGCAGGTAGAGTGGATATGGAACTCAAGTTACACAATGTTTCCCACAGCACAGCCCAGACGCACTGTCAGCACACGCGCCACCTAAATTAGCGAATTCGTGGAATTTAATTATGATTTGCCCGGTGCATTTAGTTAAGCTTTTAGATTAAGAACATTGTAAAAATCACTTTTAAAAATAAAGTCATAACGAGAAGGTCGTGCTGACCAAAATCGAGCTTTTTTCTTTCAATCAGTAGGAAAATCGTTAAGTTATAAAATATCAAAACTGAAAACAAACTATTAAAAATAGTTTATATTTTTATAAATAATAGCATTCGACTCTGATTTTGAGTTATTTTAAGAAAATTTCAAAAATATTGAACAGATTGAATTATAAAAGTTGATAATTACTACAGTATATCGATATTGGCAACCCTGCGTTGTGAGAGAGCAATCAGCTGCCACGTTTCTGCGGCAAAAATCCAAATGCTACTCCCTTCTTTCCTTTTCCTTCCTTAGCGAGCAAAATGTGTTAAAAGTTGAGCCCGTGGTAAAAACGCTGAAATCAGCCATCTTTGTTTGTTTTCATTTGAACAATGTTGCCATTACTCAATAAGCATATATAGTTTTGTACACATCTATGTTTTCAATTACAATTTTTTATAATATAAAGTATCGAAACTGAAAGCAAACTATTAAAAAAATAGTTTATATATTTATAAATAATAGCTTTCGACTTTGATTTTGAGTTATTTTATGAAAATTTCAAACATATTGAATACAACTTTTATAATTACTACAGTATATCGAGATTGGCAACCCTGCATTGTGAGAGAGCAATCAGCTGACACGTTTCTACGGCATAAATCCAAATGCCGTGGATTCCTACGGCATCCTACGGCAAAGAGAGAAGGGAGTAGCGTTTTTCGCTGTTCACTTACATTGCACTCCCATAAGCTAGGTCGTATCAGCTGACACGGGCCACGGGTCTACGTTTTTGGCTGTTTATGCTATTAAGTTCGTTATGCTTAACGATTAATGAATTTCGATCATCACAAAGTTGTTGTATCGGGTGATTTTTTAAGAGCTTGATAATTTTTTTAAAAAAAAAAACGCATAAAATTTGCAAAATCTCATCGGTTCTTTATTTGAAACGTTAGATTGGTTCATGACATTTACTTTTTGAAGATAATTTCATTTAAATGTTGACTCATGTGGTTTCAACAAGATGGCGCTACATGCCACACAGCTCGCGATTCTATGGCCATTTTGAGGGAAAACTTCGGAGAACAATTCATCTCAAGAAATGGACCCGTAAGTTGGCCACCAAGATCATGCGATTTAACGCCTTTAGACTATTTTTGTGGGGCTACGTCAAGTCTAAAGTCTACAGAAATAAGCCAGCAACTATTCCAGCTTTGGAAGACAACATTTCCGAAGAAATTCGGGCTATTCCGGCCGAAATGCTCGAAAAAGTTGCCCAAAATTGGACTTTCCGAATGGACCACCTAAGACGCAGCCGCGGTCAACATTTAAATGAAATTATCTTCAAAAAGTAAATGTCATGAACCAATCTAACGTTTCAAATAAAGAACCGATGAGATTTTGCAAATTTTATGCGTTTTTTTTTTAAAAAAAGTTATCAAGCTCTTAAAAAATCACCCGATATTAATGTGAGCGCCTTCGATTGTTCACTTCTCAGTGAATTTACTTCCAAAACCAGAGAATTAAGCACCGCATTTACCTTATTAGGATTATTAGGCTCCAACAAAGGTTCAGTTACTTCCTAGAATTTCTCCGAACTACTGCGCACACCTTACAATAAAAAGCATTTTTGGATTTCAGCAAAAAATCCACATCAGCCTGTGATAAATTCACAAACGAAAAGTGGAAGAATGGATTACATTTATAGCAGCTGATCTTGGACTGAGTACGATCAACTCTATGGCCGCAAACATACGGCATTAATATAGAATAAATAATAGAACGCGGAGCAGAGAAAAAATACGTCCGTTCACAGTGACGACCGATTACTTTACACGGGGATTCTTTTGTCACTCATTATCATTATTTATTATGCAGTTGTTTCTGCACTATATTGTAGGACGAGAATAATAAGTGACTTATAGGGTTCGGTTTTTGTTCGTCGAGAGAGGAGCAAATGGGTCTGGCAGAGAACGAAGGCAAGACGAAATATCTCCTGTCATCAAACCAACAGTCGTCGCACTCGCGACTAGGCTGCCACGTCACTGTTGACAGTCATAACTTCGTAGTCGTAGATAATTTCGTCTTTCTTGCCAACAGGTTCATATAACATGTAGGCAATTGAGAAGGCAATTGTAGAGGCAATTGAGAAGGCCTACATGTTATATGCACCTGTTGGCAAGAAAGACGAAATTATCTACGACTACGAGGTTATGACTGTCAACAGCGACGTGGGAGCCTAGTCGCGGGTGCGACGACTGTTGGTTTGATGACAGCAGATATTTCGTCTTGCCTTCGTTCTCTGCCAGACCCATTTGCTTTGCTTGCTTGTCCAGTCTGGAAAAAAGCAGAACTAACGGCGCGGGTGTTGCGGCCGATGATATCAATACCCTTATCAGTTCTTAGCCGCCATGTTTGAAAAGCTTTGCCGGCAGTCCACCGCCGCTCGCCGCTTTGTTGTTTTTCAGATGGGTAATTACTATTAGAACTTCTTCATGGTCGGGCAATGGAAGGTCTGCTCCATCGTCATCGATTGGGGAATCGGGTTGGCGTTGTACTTTCAGTGCCATTCAGCAGGCTGGAAAAGTGTTCCCTCCACAATTTTAGTATGCTTTGGGCTTCGGCCTCTTTCTTTTTCTGTCTGCAAATGCGTCTCAATTCCCTCTTCAAATCTCGGTATCTATCCCATCCCGCACTTATTGGTCGACTGTAACGTTGCTAGCTAGGCAGTCTGTTTTCTCTTCGCTGGGACAAGGCACTCCTCGTTGTACCAGCTGTTCTTTCGCCTTTTCCGAAAACCAATGGTTTCAATGGCACCTGTACGTTAGGAGCTTGAAATGCCGTCCCACAGTTTCCTTATACTGAGTTGTTGACAGGTGCTCTCAGGGAGCAAGATTGCAAGACGAGTAGAAAATCGTTCAGCTGTCTGTTGTGATTGCAGCTTATCGACATCGAATCTTCTTTGTGTTTCTTGACGTGCGATTATTTCTGTACAGTGGCCGGTGCGAATCTTGACCGCAATAAGATAGTGGTCCGAGTTAATGTTAGAAACTCGGAGCGTACGCCGTCTATCACAACATGATCGATCTGAATGGTGGAGTTTCGATCCGGAGACAGCCAGGTAGCGTGATGTATTTTCTTGTGCTGGAATCTAGTAGCGAAGACGATCAGCCTCAACCCATTTGGGGATGTTTCCTCCTGGAGGCTGAATTTACCGCCTGTTGTGTCAAAGATACCTTCCTTGCCCACCCTGACGTGAAGTCGCCAGGCACGATTTTGACATCGTGGCATCTGCAGGTAGGCTAACCGCATATTGGTGATAACCGTTCTGTTAGTTAAAGCCAGTTAAGAAACCTGCGGTTAAAAATAATAATGTACTAAGCAGACATTGTGAAAACGGCCCTTAAACTTATAAATATTGTCTACTTGTATACTGCGGCGCACATACTAAGTGTTGCGCCTTAGCACTGAAGCACATGATCATATTTGAACTTGCTTGTTTATGTATGTATTTATATATAGGCTTAAAAGGAAGTATACAACACATGTTTACTACATTGTTTGTTTTATTTAAGGATATAAGATAAAAATATATATTTTTTAAAATGTATTTATTACTTCTCAAGTTTATGGAAAAACAAGAATAAAATTCTTACAACAACAAAAGTTATGAACAGAAACCTCAAAATTCTTAATATTTCTGACATCAATAGAAAGTTTACAAAAGTACGATAAGTGATGGAAACATATTTTTAGTACTTTGGCACATGCTTAAGGGTGTTATTGCAGAAGAATGACAAACATTTTTACGGGTAGTAACGGAAAATCTTTTCATCGCAATGCTGTGTTTTAAAAATATGTTTCCATCACTAAAATCATCTAAAAGAGTTCATTAATGTTCATAAGAAAATTTTAGAAAATGTTAGACACATAAATAAAGAAGGCTAAGGAAATACACATACATTTTTATTAATCTTCCTGAAGGAACACAACTTAATAAAGCTTATCGTTTAGGAAATATATTTAGACTTGACATCATTATCTCTGTCTTGTCTAGGATTACTAAAGATTCTTTAATTAGGTCATAGGGAACTTCCCTCCTCGAGAAAGGTTTCATAAATTATGTGTAGCATATCACTACACTACACTAAACTAGACAATATAAAATGGTTAAAAAAACAATATTTTATATGCTTACAGTTATGGTGACATGGTGCCTGAAACTATTGCTGGAAAAATTGTTGGTGGCGTTTGTTCTCTCAGTGGAGTTCTTGTGATCGCTTTACCTGTTCCAGTTATTGTTTCAAACTTTAGTAGAATATATCATCAGAACCAGAGAGCTGATAAACGAAAAGCACAGCGGGTAAGAATATATATAAATAAAACGGGCTGAAGAAGAACTGAATTTCCTGAATTCATTTTATTATTTTAACAATCCGGAGATTCGCATGATGCTATATTAACCTGTTGCAAGCAAAAATACTAGTTTTGTTCACATAACGGTTATTTGTAACACGTAAAACTTATCGATATGGATATTGATTAGACGAATTGAATTTCGGGTGACTGTCTCTCAGAACCTATGTATGTACGTCTACATCTGCAGTTCAAACGTCTCTAAAAACTATGTGTATCCCCTCCCCACATACAACACAATTTGAAATCATATTTAACTCTTTAGTTTAATTTGACTAACTGACAAATAGTGTCTTTAAACCATCTCATGTTCAAAAATAAGACCTTAAATTTTAAAGTTCTCTAGTGCCGAATATGTAGACCTCAGTGGTTATGGCTAAATTTTTTCCGAAAATTTCGGCTACTCTGTAATATACATTAATGAAGTCCAATGAACATAGTTTCTTGGTAATAAAATTTACTTGCATCGAAAATGATTAAGATGGGGTCAAAATTTGTCCTAGCTCTCATATACCTTATATCTAAGAAGAATTTCCTAACTTCCGGATTTTTTTGTAAAATATTTTAGGTTAGGTCGTAGGACCTCATAGATCAACGAAGCTTTTTGAGCTTACCATAAATTGGTTACTGTGGCTTGGGCAAAAAGCGTCGTACAAAGTTTTGCCTCCCGCATGTGAACATGTTGGATAATGTCCAGTCAGAACTCCTACAATTAGGTCAGATGACCTTCTACGGTTCACTCCGCACCAGAAGGATCTCGATGTCGAACAAGTTCTGGTTTTTGACCAGCGCTTGTCGAGCTCCAGTGTTCGAACGCAAGAGGATTACTGATAGCAAGCTTATCCGCACAGCAAATACGGAAGAAGTGTGAAAGACGATACAGTGGTCTGATAGCTTGAAGCTGGAGTTGATGGAAAGCTCCCGACAGAAGACTCCATCTTCTACCCTTCTTCTTAACTTCGATTCACTCCTTAAAAAACTCACTGCTCATTTTCTCCAACGATTTCCTCTCAAGGATAAGCATCAAGCACTTCACCTTGTTCACTGAGTTCGTCAGAGATTTTGAAACAGCGCCACCTTCGTGGTGCCACCAGTTTCTTTACGTAGTGTCAATACCACTCCACCGCAACCGTTCAGTCACAAAGAAGGCTATAGATGATATGCTTGAGATTAGCTTCGAACTCATATTTATCAAGAGTTCCAATCAGCTCCTTTGGCCGTGCGTTGTTGAAGGCTCCCGCAATATCAGCAAAGGTCTTTATGTGTTTAACAATACCTGAAATGTGAATTGAAAATTACGAATATTTAAATGCTCAGTTACACCCAAACTTAGAAATTTCTTAATTGTTTTTAATTTATTTACACAGTGGATGTAAATGCATTTGGAAATATTTAAAACACGATGTTTTTAGGTTTTATAACTTGTATCTCTATTTAATATTAAACTTGAAAACAACTCACACATCATTATTATTTTTATCTACAGAAAGCCCGTTTGGCTAGAATAAGAATTGCTAAGGCATCTTCGGGTGCGGCATTTGTTAGTAAGAAGAAAGCTGCAGAAGCTCGTTGGGCCGCACAAGAGTCAGGAATTGAATTGGACGATAACTATAGGGATGAGGACATATTCGAACTGCAACACCATCATCTTTTGCGATGTCTTGAGAAAACAACTGTAAGTAACTTTATATTTACTATATGTTAAAACAGATATTATTTTTAAAGTTATATAACACTACATGAGAATGATAAAACATTATTAGTAACCCGCTCGTAAAACATATAATATAATAATTACACTATTCAATAAATCTAATGGAAAAATTTGGAGAGGGTACTTGAGGTGATCCGATTTCGAATTTGAATTGAAAAAATTACCATCCCATACACATTTTGTGTTACAGAGTAAATATTTGACTTTCGCTGCTGATTGCTTCGCTGATAAGGAACCAACAGTATTCTCCCTTCATTGCCGGATCCCATCTGCCTTTGATATCGTTGCTTATTGTTACGATGTTCTGGTGGAACCTTTCTCCTTGTTAAGCGATAACCGAACCCAAATGTTCGGGAAAGAAGATTAGATTTTAAGTGACACTCCATAGTCAATTTTGCAATTGTGCACGATTAAATCTTTTACAAGTTTTTAGTAAGTTCTATTTCTCTGTTTCTTAAAAAGTCATATATAATTATCTAATGCTTTATAAAATGTATAATCCTTTTATACTTGTGCCCGCCAAGCTTAAGATGTTAGGTATATTAATGCATCTCCGTCTTTAACTAAATTTTCCATCAATCCAAGCATAATTTGTAATGGAGGTAATAAAACTTTTTTCTGATCAACGAGAGGCTTTTAAATCACCACATATTTGCCGTTTGTAAGCAATATGGTTTATTGAATTTAAAATCTGTGTCATACCATCGTATGTTTCCTTCATGTCGATTGCATCCGCAAAAGGAATAAAAGGCCTTCTGTTATCATTATGAAGAAAAGCCACCTTCAAACTGATTTTTGAGGAGTCTATGAGTAAATTCCAGTCTTCCACTTTTATGCGCAAAGCTCGATTTTTCCATAACACCATTTGGACTGGCCCAAGCACAAATTGTATCTTGTATGGTGAAAAGGAGGATAGCTTCTGGTTACGGGTTTCCAAAAATGTCACTTTCGTTCCTGATACAAATAGATTTTACTGATGTAGTCACGAATCCAATAGCTCAGCATGGCCCTTGGATAAAATATTTGCGATAAACTAATTTTGTTATTTTAGTAATTGTCCTCTCCTGTATTTTAGGGATAAACTGGCAAATTTTATAGCAAAAACGGTCCGCGCGGTTAACACAGCAACGTTCCTGTACGTTAGATTTTGACAAATGTTCACGTAAAATGTTTAAAACTAAAAATACGTGTTCTATTTTGCCAAAAGTAATACTTCTTCTTAATTGGCGCAGACACCGTTTACGCAGATATAACCGAGTTTACAACAGCGCACTTGTCACTTTTCCTTTTATCTGTTTGAACCTTTCTCTCGAAAACTCATAACACCGACCCATCAGATGTTATCATCGTTCACTCCTCTGCACCATACTTCAGGCAGGATAGGTTTATGAGTGTCTTCTAGAGTTTGGTCTTTGTTCATCGAAAGAGCACTTTACTTCTCAATTGCCTACTCAGACCTGTTGGAAAGAGTTATTCTGCGTTGGATATCGAAGTTATGACTGTCGACAGTGTCGTGGGAGCCTAGTCGCGAATGCGATGACTGTTTGTTTGACGACAGGAGAATTTCAATCATTTGACGTGCTTATGCATGCTGCTTATCAGTTCTTCGACGCCGTATTTAAATAGTTCAGCCAGCAACCCACCGAGGCCCACCTTTTGGTTTTTGAATTTGCTTTCGAATCTCTTCATGGTCGGGCAATCCATTGTGCTACATCGTCATCTTTTGGGTTCACTACCTCTTGGTGTTAAGCTTTCACCACCATTGAGCAGGTTGAAGAAGTGTGCCTTCCATAATTTCAGTATGCTCTGGGCATCAGTCACTAGATCACCACTGGAGATTCTACAAGAGTACGCTCCGGTCTTCAAAGCTCTATTAGTCGGTGTATCTTTTCGTAGAATATACGGGGATTTCGCTTTCGGCTAGCTTGTCAAGCTCTTCGTTCGCACGCATTTTGGCCTCTCCCTCTCCCAACACGGATCTCACACCAAACTTGCGCTCTTTTGTGTGGCCACTGTAGTAAAATCCACAAGGACCTACTTGCCTTAGTCCTTGTCCCGTCCATCGCATTTCTTGGACGGCGGTGATCTGAGCCTTCACTCTAACGAAGACGTCAACCAGCTGAGCAGCGGTACCTTCCGAATTAAGGGACCGGACATTTCTGATGCATGCCCTCAAATCATAATCCTTGTTTCGTTTGCTGTAGTCTTGATCAAAAGGGGGGTCTCTCATCCGAGGCAGTTGGTATCTTTTCATTGGGGGCATTTTTTACGTGGCAGGTCCCAAACCCAGCGCACAACTCTGTGTAGGAGATATTTCGCCTTCTCACTTTAGCTCTCTTTCGAACGGATGTTCTAAGGCTACCCAGAGGATATTTGGTCTAAAACTGGAAGTCGTGAGCTGCTTGAGCCATATGTAAAAAAATCGTTTCTGGCCACTCACAAGTGAATGACGATCAGAGAACTTTTTAATTTGCGTGAACTTCTACATCCTACCTTGGTGTGGCAAAGGCCCATAACCTGTTAGGAAAGTAAAACGCGTCTTGACTTGGCGTCAGTATCAAACGGAAGAAGAAAGTGTTTTAAATAACTGGTCTAAATCCTCGGCTCTGCTCGCTCCTTGTTGTTAAGGATATCATTTATCGTAATAACAAATATAATGGAATAGGTAAATTGGCAATTTATATTTTTATTTACTTCGTAAATCACTTAACGAATAGTACATACATAAATATATATGCAGAGTAATTGCAAGATCGACGGCTAAAACCCAGATACTACTCGTAGGAAAACACAGACTTGATCGTTCCTTTTAAATATTGCATTGCTCTGTGCAGGGTGTGTCATTCTAAGTCAACATTTTTTTTTCAACAGAAAAACAGGATAAAAACTTTCGAAAATGTGAAAAAGAAAGTCACTCAAAAGATGAGCTCTTAATAATAATAATCGATTTTTCGAATGTCAAGAATCGATTCTTAATCGACTTCGACTACAGAAGATCGATTCCGAAAAATCGATTATTTTACGAGAAAACTCGATTTTCGAGTAGATCGGAATCGAGTTTACCATCCCTACTGGCAGAACATATAATAACCTCCGCACAATAACCGCCACAAAAACCACAAAAAAAAATGATTTTTTTTCCATGTTATTTATATGGAAAATAGAAAATTTGAAAGAGGCACCTCTTAATATTAATATTAAAAGCTCATCTTTTGAGTGACTTTCTTTTTCGCATTTTCGAAAGTTTTTAGACTGTTTTTCACTGAAAAAAAACGGTTGACTCAGAATGACACACCCTAATATGTATGTGTATGTAAACAAAAACCGCTGTACCCTGCCAGTAGCTGTGTCATTTTATTCTGTATTTTTGAAGGAGACAAATTTTCAAATGATTCTTACATGAATGTTGAACACATGCTTATGTTTTGAAATATATTTTTTTTTTTTTGAATTGTTATGACTTTAAATATAGAA
>NW_026089624.1:4416429-4500956 GCF_024586455.1 Bactrocera neohumeralis
ATATTCTCTGTTTTAATATTATAAAGTTGTGTTTCAATAATCATTCTTATTGGCAGGTGGAGCCCGTAAGAGTTAACTTGAGACCTTAGCGCCGTTGTATGTTACCTATTGCGCTTAGGTTTCAAGTTGCTGGTTATACGAGTAGTAAAAGTTTCGTTTAGAATTCTCCGTTAATATACATATGTATATAGGTCACAATAATTTTAAATAGGTGAAAAAATGGGGGCGCTAAAAAAATATTTATTCTCAAAGTGGGCGGTAGACAAAATATGTTTGGGAACCACTGCACTAAAGGCATTATTTGTGCAAAGTCTTATCCCGTTATATTTATTGATTCTTGATTTCTGTCTGGATAGTAAAAAAATCAAATTTAAAATTGTGCTATATGGGAAGTACGCTTGGTTATTGCCCGATTTCGCCTATTTTCATACCGTAACATAAGAATACCAACCTCCACGTACCAAATTTTATCGGAATCGGTCAGGTCACGAGATATGGGATTACACCAAAAAGTGGGTGGTGCCACGTCTATCGTCCAACCGTTATATGAGGAGTGATAGGGGTTATCTTCCGATTTCATCCATTTTCATACTGTCGGTAGAAGTTCTTAAAAGATTTGTACCCTTCCTACAGCGATCCTATGTACCAAACAGCAGCTTTATACCTTAATGTAGTACTTAGTTAACATCACAGTCGCAAATTTACCATAAACTCGTGTTATACTTGTATTTTGGCAATTCATTAGTCAGTTGTGAAGAACCAACATTTCACAGGAATGGTGTCGTAATTCTATTACGAGTAAAATTAGTTTAGTCTCTCCGGATGACTTCATGCTTTATAAGCAGTTTGTCGACAATACTGCCGTCATCCCAGGTTGTCAAGATTATGATTAAGAAAGTAAAACTTTAAAGTAATTCTCTAAAAGAAAATAGGTACATTTCCTTTAAACTTAGGCAATGTTTTGTCACACTTCAACTTATTGTATTAGCATTGTTTTACCATAATTCTTCCCAATTTTTTTTTAACGAATTTATTTGTATATGTAAAAGTTAAGATATTTTGATGGATGAATGAAAGCGAAGCGCAGTCAGGTTTGAAAAGTCAAAATAAGTGGGAGTAGGTCCGCCCCCTAATAGGTTTAACTTGCATATCTCGCAAACTACGAAAAGTTTTAGCCTTTATTATTATACCCTGAGCATGTTATATTATGTTTGTCACAAATTTTGCAACACCTAGAATCAAGCGTCCCTATAATATAATATATATAGTAAATGATTAGCATGAAGAGCTGCCGTCTGTCTGTTTTTATGTACGCAAACTAGTCCTCAGTTTTTGAGATATCTATTTGACTTTTTCCGTTTCTTCCTTCTTTTTTTCTTTGTCTTGTATTCAAGAGGCTGCTTATTTCTCGGAACCGCCGATATCGAACAATGCTTATAAGGAAAACATGTTCATTTGATGAGATATATTCACGAAATTTGGCATGTAATCTCCGAAGACATTGTTCTGATCGGACTACTATAGAATATAGCTACGTTGAACGGAAAGCCTTTGTACATGACATGATATATTTTTGAAATTTGGCATATGTATATTATTGGCCAAGGCCCATACAAACGTTTTATTTTATATATACTACATACATGTGTAAGTAAAAATGAATGTTTGTTTGTTAGTAACGCTAAGGCTCGAGAACGGCGAAACCAATCTTCATGAAATTTTCAGAAGTTGTTCGCTGTAGATATGGAAAGGTTCAGAAATAAAAAAAAAACTTTTCATAAGAAAAAGTCGAAAAATTGGAAATTTCCAAAAACTGACTTTTTTCATACAATTCTTTTTTCTTTTGTTTTCAATGTTTTGATTTGTAAATTATTCGAATCGTTCAATTTCGGTCGCTTGCTTTTTTATTATTTAAAAAAAAATTTTGAAAGTTATTCAGTGAAAACTTTATGTGTGTTTCAAACGAAGTGATCAATTACAGATTGAAATTTGTTACGAAGCCACGAAGAGGTCCCGCTAATATCGGTCGGTGTTCTTTTTACCATCAACGCCAAGGCACATGAACGAGTACTCCCAGGATGCGATGACATACGTGTGGAATTATGGATCGGGGTCAATCAGCAAGCGATCGTCACGTTGTCACAGCACGACATTTCAAACAACAGTTACGATGTTCTTCTTTGGATGGTGGATAGTGGTTCCACCAGATCAAATTGATGAAATCATTTCTGCGGAAATTCCTGATGCAGAGAAAGATCCTGTATTAAACGAAGTGATGAAAACCAATATGGTTCATGGACCTAGCGGACACCACAATCCCACTTCGGTTTATATGTCTAACAATAAATGCAGGAAACAATATCCACTTGCTTTTCTTTCGGAATCGTAAACTGGAAATGATGGATATCCACTCTATCGTCGTAGCTCATCAGACGACCATACAACTTAGAGTAGTGAATATCGAAGTTGACAACATATGGATCGTACTATATTCGCCACTTTTATCTAATTCACATTCAAATATCATGTCAATGATGTTGTAGTTTGGTAAAATCGATCAAATATGTTTGCAAGTAAGTCACCAAAGGATGCAACATGGCGGTTATTGGTCTTGAACGATACGGTCGAACTGCAATAAAGCGCTTCGTAGGATATTTACTTTTGCAATTCATGAACGTTTTCCGACTGTTGTGCGTCTCGCAGTTAATTTGGAGAATGGCCAAAGAGTGTACTTCAACCCAGAGAATATAGTGCAGCCAGTGAAAACACCGCCAGCAACAAAATTACGCAGAAAGGAAGGCCAGCCAGCCAGTAGATTGGCATCCAGGTGTGTTCTCAAATAATGCATTTCGTTGAATTTACACAATCCACCGGAAAAACGACCTTCGGTTCCTATTGGATAATGTACGCATTTCAACTTCATTTGAGTCATTGCGTACTGTAAATGGTACGGTGTGTACAATTTTTTTAGAAGCAAGCCAGCGAAATATGTACGATGCGGTGCAAATGAAGTTCGCACACTTTTCGGGAAGATTATTTCGACATATCGACCTTCAAATCCGCTTCAGTTATGGTATACGAACAAAAAATACGTTGTCGAAGATATTTACATCGTATTCGCTAAGAATTGGAAATGTGTCAATTCTGGTTGATACTTCCGGTGGTTTAATATCAATTCTATCTGCCGTTTATCAATTCATGAAAGATGAACTCGTAAAGAATATTCGGACATTGGCCAAATTATCGTAACTACGATTTCTTGAGTGCACGCACAATTTTAGCTGCCAAAAATACCGATGTTGTTGACTTAAACTGGAAGATTTAAAGTCAAATTCCGGGAGACTTGCGCTCATACAAATCGATCGATCGTCTTGACAATGAGACGAAGCCGCGAATTATCAAGTGGAATTTCTAAGCGCTTTGGAGATGCTAAGTATGACACCGCATTATTTGCGTCTCAAAGTTGGATCTGTCGTTATTATGTTTCGCAATCTTCAAGCACCGAAACTGTGAAATACAACCCGAGTAATTGTAATGTAGCTATCTTATAGAATGGGGCAGAATGCTTGACTCTACGAATTCCTCTGAGCTCCAACGATTTGCCATTTCAGTTCAAACCTTTTCAGTTTTCAAAAAGTTCTACAATTTTCCATATCAGTTCCAACGCATTCCGTTTCCAATGAAAATTGCATTTGAGATGAGAATCAATAGGACACAAGGATAGTCGCTCGAAGTTTGTGGCATAAATTTGGAAATGCTATGTTTTTCACACGGCCGGATATACGTGGCGTGCTCACGAGTTGGAAAACCAACTTCTCTGTACATTTACGCACCGAAACAGAAACCAAAAAATATTTTTTATCAAGCTTCGAATCCGAAATATAATGTATATATCTTAGAGGCAAAATTGCATACATATTTCGTGGCAAACTTAATATAACCGGCTCAGGGTATAAATAGCAAATTACTATTTTATTTTTTTTCAAAAGAGAGAATAATGATAATACTTTTGAAGAAAATTCAGAAATATGTGTCTATTTTTTAATATTAACGATTTAATAAGAAGTTAATGGTAGAAGCGATAACTGAAATTCAAAATGCCATTACCATAGAAGCAATCGGACTAAGCTAACATGATCGGTCAGCTTCTACGATGGCTATAAGGTAAAATGATACGTTCTGTAAATTTCGTTCGAGGATTTCCTTGGTCGATGAAAAAATGTGAAAATATCTCGTAAAATAAAAAAGCTGTCTATAAATATATGGTAGTGCGATATGAACAATTTATAAAGTGGTCGTTGACTCCAGGTTAGGTTTGGTAGGATAATGAACCATACGTAGACCAGTCGTCGCTCTTTGCGATACCAGATGGAGTTCCGTTACGAAGTGCAACGTGTTGTTGGCATTCTTGCTGACTTTACTGCCTGAAAGTAGTACTGTGCTCAGCATCTGCCGTTCAGTTGACTCAGTGTCAGGAGGATCTGGACAGGATTGCCCAAAAGGTGCCAGTATCTGTCGAGATTGGAGATTGCGACTCCAGTGCGGACCAACGGTCATAACAGTGAACCATTAAGCCCACGATGCGATTCGGTACAGCTCTACATCGGTAGAGTCAATACCGTTAAGGGGACTTTGTGCGTTTGGCGACTAATAGAGTGGCCTTAGTCCGACCCCCGGTTTGAGTTGTGAGCTGTGCCCCGCCGGTCACACAGTAACCGACCGCTTGGGTAATCGCTGTTAAAGAGTGGGCCTGTGCGCGAGTCGCATTCTTCAGTGTGTTCAGATGCACACACCTGGAGAGCAGCTGTTCCGGAATCCTCTCTGTCCGTGACCCATCTGCGTCAGTGGTATGCTGGCGTATCAGTCTGACTGATGAGGAGTCTGGGAGCGAAATGCCTCCTAGATGGAGAAGGAGAGCTAAGACCCTCGCTGGAAGCGAAGAATCCTCCGCCTCGACGGTAATGAATGATTCCACGTCGGGTGACGAAGGGGAAGTGGCGGGTCCTCCACGAGTGCGGAGATGAGGGAGGAAGCGGTAATTGTGGTGGGAGTGCCAATGTGGCCACCACTAAGAAAGCGGTTTCTCAACCGTCAAGAACGATGAGCAACGAAACGGGCATCGGGCGTGCTAATGAGGGCGTTACGAAAGCGGACACTAACAACGCTAGTGCCAATAAAAAGGGCAAGGGGATACTGTTGCGGCTGAAAAAAAGATAACGGGGCAACTGAATGGGTTGGTGTTCGATGCCACAGACTTCGATGCAGGGACTGCGAAGGCGCTGTAGGAGCTTGCCTCAAAATATGAAGCGGTACTGATGACGGTTATTACCGAGAATGCCCATCTTCGCGGACAGGTAGATGCCCTTAGAGGAAGTTGTGGAAGACCCTCCTCGATGCCGTGCAGGTCAATGCCGGCTCCGTCGGCAACGGTGCCTGCGCCTCCAGCACCTGTGCTGGAAGCAATTACAGCGGTGATGCCGAAGCCTGTGGCGACCTGGTCGGTTGTGGTCAGGAGGAGATAAGCAAGAAGGTTTTTAAGGTGGTGGGTCCCTCATTCGGCGTGAGGATCCACAAAGTCCGACAATTAAGGTATCCGCACTCCGTCTGTTTTAGAGAGGGAAAAGGTGGCGACCAACGCAAAATTCGGGGAGGTGGGGTTGGACGTGACTGTCAACCGGGTGTTGGGGTGTTCTTCACAACTAGGTGTATGTGTAGCGATAGAAGGGGAGTTCGGTAAGATGATTGTCGCTAGTTTGTACTGTAAATATAGCGAGCCCCTATACTCTTACCTGGGCTATATGATTAAGCTACTACTATTTGCGAGTAGTCGAGGAGAGGCATAAAGCGAGTGGGTGGTGGCTTATAGCCTACACATTGTGAATGAGCCAAGCGAATGGTACACGTTCGATAGGCCTGAGGCCAGGCAGCAGGAAGGGTGGGGATTGAGTGATTCAAATTATGGTTACCCCTCAAACCCCTCCCACGCCTTATAAGAATCCATGGCGGCGATGGCGTACCATTAGTATTGACTGCAACCAATATGGACCCTCTGTTTGGGAAGCAGTGTTGAGCATACTGCTTAGAGAGTTTGAAGAGTTGGGGGTGGACGAGCAAATTGTATGGGGTAGTTTTGGGGATAAATGATAGGGTACTTAGGAGGTGTGATATATGACTAGAAAGATTAAATGGTGGATGCGTGAGTTAACCTTGAAGAGGAGGACGAAAGTTTCAACGCCCGACGGTCCAATTCTGATAGGCTGCCCCAGCTTACGTATGAATTTAGTAGTGCGGATAAGGGTTACCAAGAAATAATAGTGAAGAGTTAAGAGGAAGACTGGAGGAGCTTCGTTAGGGAGATTAGAAGGGACCCCTAGGATCAGGTCTATAGCATCTGCCGAGGTCATAGGAGGGAGGATGTCACCTCTCTTAGTGTCGGTAACCCTCTTTTATCGTCGTGGAGAGAGTGTGCGGAGTTCTGTTAGGTGCATTCTTTCCAAGGTCGGAGGTGCAGATACCTCAAACACAAGAGCTACCAGTCCCTCCAATAGATGACGTGAAGTTGGGGTACGCCTTTGGCCTGGTTAGATGTAAACGGTCCCAGGTTTTGATGGTTTGAACGGAGAAATGTGTAAAAGCTTGTGGAAGTTCATTACGGAATATCTGGAGGCCATTTATAATAAGTGCGTTTGGGAGGGATATTTTCCACGTCAGTGGAAAAGTGCTAGGGTTGTTCCTCTCCGGAAGTCCCCTGATAATATCAGGAGCGATCCTCGGTTTTGTCGGGGCATCAGTCTCCTTCCAGTACTTGAAAAAGTGCTGGTAAGAATCATGGTGGAATCCTTTCGGGAGCTAACGAGGGGTACGCAGTCTAGAGGATGCATGGTTTTATGTTCAGAATGTCGTTAGGGAGAATGCCAACAAATATGTTCTTGGCATGTTTGTTGACTTCAAGGGGGTGTTTGATTACTTAAGCTGGGATCGGGTGGTGCAACGGCTGGAGGAGCTTGGCTGTCCGGAAATTACTCTTTGGTGGAGTTATTTTTCGGAAAAAGGCCTCTCTTGTCGTCATGAATAGGAGTGTGGAGATTGGAGTTGTTCGTGGCTGCCCACATGGTTCAATCTGTGGTCCAAATATTTGGAACCTTATGATGGACATTCTGCTTGGGAAGCTCGAGCCACTCTGTAAGTGTTAAGCGTATGCGGACGACCTTCTTCTTATGGTCGAAGGTCGCTCGAGGTATGAGCTAGAGTGGACGGAAGGGCATTTCTTAGAAATTGTGAATACTTGGGGTGTAGGTGTGGGGGTTGGCATATCGAGGGGAAAAACGGTGACAATGCTGCTGAGTGCAGATTGTCGCCTGTTCGTCCACCGATTGTCCGTGTAAATGGGATTGGCTTCAGATATGTGCCGCAAGTCAAATATGCTGGTTTTGTTAGGTGCACCCGCTTTTGATCTGAGTGTCATACAGCGCGCAGTTGCATTCATTAAGAAGGGGCTTGAGTGTGTCATTGCTGCGGAATGATTGGATTTCCGACGAAGATGTGTAGAGAGAGACGAATCTAGGTAGCAGGAGGCTTATAGATGAAAGGGTTAGGTGTTGGTGGTAAGAACGTTGGGATGTGTGACCAACGGCTACATTCGGGACACTGGGTTTGTTGAGGATAACCCAGACTTCATATTTTGTCTGAGAATGGGTTTTCTACTCACGACGCATGGGCATCTGATAGGTCGGGTTGTTTTTTTTGGGGCGGGGGCAGAGGATTGGGTGCATATACAGGCACAATATCCGATTTACTTGGACATTAGGGATCTGGGTGGTATGGGGATTAGCTGAAATGATGGACGATTAGATGTTAGTGGTGTGATCTCCACTAATCGGAATACCGAAAAGTTAGGGTCGTTTGCGCGTGAGTTGTTTAAGCGGCGAAGGCATTAGCTGGGAATTAGGGTTAGATTTTGTTTGAGTGGTATGTGTACGTAATGCGTGTACAGGGTCCAATCCCTGGCCACCAGTCCAAAGCTGTATGGAAATTCAAATGATAGTAGCTTCGGTTACGAGGTCTGACTGGAGATTTAATTCTGTCACCACGGGGAGCAGGAGCCCCTGGAGTTTCCTCTAACCTGCTCATGCGGTTCCTGGTGATTGTGATTATAACCCAAATGACGTAAGAGCTGACTTTGTCAGTTAAATGTGGAGTTGCATTGCAACCGGGAGCCGGACCCAAGGCACGGCAAGGAATTTAGATGGGCCTCGAATCAAGGTGGTTAGTGTATCCATTCCACACTGCCAATTGGTACTGAAAATTCCAAGCATTTTCAGGGCGCTGATCAACGCATTGATTTGATCCGCTGTGCACACGTTAAACACACCGAACGTTGACCCATACCCACATAAAATGTAAACAAAAGGGTCATTGGCCCCGTACAATCTAAAGTAAGATAATATTGACCTCATAAAATTTAAGCAAAAGGGTAATTGACCCCTTAAAGAGTAAACAAAGTTGCACTTGGAACAACCGATATCGGACCACTATAAGATATAGCAGACATACAAAGTGATATGTTAAAATCAAGTCCTTGTATGGAAAACTTTTTTATTTGAAAAGATATATTCACGAAATTTAGCTAGCAGCATTATAAATTGTAATTGTAGTGTTCAGGTCGAACCGCTGTACTATATACTATAGTTGCCATACATTTTAATCGACTAATATCAAGATTAAGATCTTTTCATACCCTCAATAAGAGATGCTCCGGTGAAGGGTATTATGTTAGGTTAGATGGCTGATCATAGATCGCTCGTGGACTAGATGTAGTCCTTTGTGAAGCCATGAAAAGTAGAACTCCATGTTTGGACTTAAAGATCGGCGAAACACTTCGTAGCCAATACAAATTTGCAAAGGCGCTTAATTTCTATGCCCACCAGTTCTGTGGGATGTCTGAAGGTATGCGCCCCCAAGTGTCTACATAAGTCTTGATCTCCCGAAAGCGGGGCAGTCAAGAAGGAAGTGCTAGCTAGTTTCTGCCGCATCTTCTTCCAATCCGGTTTTGCATGCGGCGTCCGTTAGAATTCCCAGTCTTACAGCATGTATGCCAATAGGGCAGTGGCCCGTCAAGAGCCCCATCACTAACGAGGGCTGGCCTTGCTGAGGGCAAGTAGATCATTAGATCTCCTGCGATCTATATTGGGCTAGAAGGACTTTGCGACCGCGCAGGTACCAATGCTGGCCCAGCGTTGACCAAGAAGCTGCGAGGCCTAGCTGTCCAGAAGTAGAGCACAGGAGGATGCTGGAGCACCGACCCGTCCCCATTCTACCGATAACGATTCTAGGGTGCCTTTCCTTGCTAGCTCATCAGCTTTGCAGTTACCACCGATTCCGCTGTGGCCCGGCACCCATACAAGTCTAATAGTAAAAGCTCTAGCCGCCAGAGACAGTGATGCCAGACACTCTTCGACCAGCCCTGAACGCACCGTGAATGAGTTCAAGGATAGTATCGCCGCTCTGCTATCTGAGTGAATGGTCACTTCTCTGAAGGTAGACACTCTCCGGAAGAGCAAATCTGCTGCCACCTTGATGGCTGCGACCTCCGCCTGGAAGATACTGCAGTAGTCGGGAAGCCTGAAACAGGAATTTATGGAGAGTTCCCTCCACCGACCTTCCACCCAAGCTTTGACCCATCCGCAAAGAAGCTTATTGCCCCTCTCCTCCAACGGCTTCTTCCCTCCCAAACCTCCCTCGTCGGTATATGGGCAGTGAAAGAGCCGCCGGAGTTCGATATGGCGACTCCATGATCCAGATGGTCCGGTATACATGCTCCATTACGAACCCAGATTAGCCACTTTTGCGGCCATACACCTTCCGGCAATGTCCACCGGCGTTATGTTTAGAATTGCATTGAGTGCAATGGTTGGGGTGGACCTTAATGCACCGCACATACTGATGAGCTGGTCCGCTGAAGGCTCTCAAGTTTGTTTGCAAGTGTGGTCTTCTGTAAAGCCCTCCACCACATAAAGACTCCATAGAACATTATGGGCTTGAATATGGTGTCATAGAGCCAGAGGACCACCTTCGGCGAGAGTCCCCACCTCTTGCCAATAGCTCCTCTACAGCAGTATAGGGCAATCGATGCCTTCCTGGCTCTTTCCTCGATATTCGGCTTCCATAAAAGCTTCTTATCCAGGATGAGCTCTAAATACTTCACTGTATCCGTCGGTTGAAGGCGAACACCTCCCATTTGCGACAAAGGTGTCGCAGGGATTTTGTATCTTCTACTAAATAAAACCATTCTGCTTTATTTGGATTGATGGCGAGTCCACTTCCGACCGCCCATTTTGTTACCACGCTGAGATATCCCTGCGTCAACTCATACACGGTGCTAAGAAACTTTCCTTTCACCATAAATGCTACATCGTCTGCATAGACAATCACCCGACAGCCAAGGACTAGGATCCATAAAAGAGGAGAGAGAACCCCCCCCTTAGGGGTTGCTCTGCTCACATTCCGCCGCGCGCTCACGCTGACCCATTCTGTTTCAACCACTCTGTCGCACAAAAGACTGAAGATGAGGTGCTTGAGATTCGATTCAACTCCAAGACCGTCTAGAGCAGTTACGACTGCCTCCGGCAGGACATTGTTGAAAGCTCGCTCAATATCAAGGAAGATCCCAACAGCGAAGTCCTTAGCCTCAATTGCTTCCTCAATCCATGACATAATAGTGTGCAGGGCAGTGTCAACTCACCTCCCTTTACGATACGCAAGCTGCGCTCCTGATAGATAGTCTCTCGGAATATGCCTTCTTAGATACCAGTTCAACAGTCTCCCCACCGTTTTTAGTAACAAGGAGGAGAGGGTGATGGGCCTGAAATCTTTGGCTGTAATGTGGGAGCCCCTGCCAACCTTCGGGATGAACGTAACTCTGACTCGTCTCCAGGCCCCCGGGATGTAACCTAATCTGGTGCAGTTCGCATAGATCGGTACTAACCAGCCGCATGACACCTTAACAGCCTGCTGCAGCTGCGCTGGTATGATGCCGTCCGGTCACGGGGATTTGAAAGGTTTGAACGAATTGATCCACCACGTCAAGTGACGCTCATCAAAAAGGTCGACAAAGACCGCGCAGTCAGCATGCAGCGCTCCGAGAGATACCTCCGCATAGGACGTGTTACTAGGGAAGTGAGCATCAAGCAGCATCTGAAGTGTCTCTTCACTGCTCAGGGCCCACTTCTGACTTACGTCCTTGAGATACCCCAGGCACACAGGGTTTTTTGCGAGGATACGCCTGAATCTAGAGACTCGTAACAGCCTTCCACTTTTTCGCAGAAGCTCTTCCACGAGGTCCTCTTAGCCCTTCGTAGCTCGGACTTGTATATCGAGAGTCCTGTTTAAACAAGGATAGCCCACTCCTACGGGCCCTGTTAAATTAGCGTCTATAGGACGCCCTAATTTCCGAGAGTTCCAAGGTCCACCAATGAGGCTTTCTCCTGCCCTTCGTGCGAGTTGGCGTCCGAACCGATGATGACAACGGCACCGTTCCGGGATACTTTAGCCAAGGTTCTCCTTAGCACAAAGGGAGGAGGCTATACCTCATCGTCGTGAGGCATATATGCGGAGATCACCCAGACATTTCCGGTATCGCCCTCCAGCTTTGCTGTCACTACGTCAGCGTTGCTAAAATTAGGTAAAAGAAATACCGCTAGTTCGTTTCTGACCCGCACACAGGCTCTATTTCTACCTGCATCCATGGCCGCCAGCAGCTTATGGCTCTTCGTCCTCAATCCAGAAAACCCGCTGCCAGATAGCCACTGGATCAGGACCACATCGGCTTTGTCTTGCTCCAGACGAAGCAGTAGATTGGCGGAGGGCGCCTTTGAGTGATGGAGATTAATATGGAGGAACTTCGTCCTTCAGATTCTACGCTAGGAGCGCCAGTTCGGTGGTCAAGTCATGATCGACCCTCACCTCCTCAAACAATTTCTCGAGGCTGAAGACGGAGTCGCCGATTGACGAGCCGCCTCCAGAACTCGCCACGTCCGAGAGGTTTGGGTCGTTTTCTATGGTCGTTTGACCATCCATGCTTGGGTGCCATCAGCCCTGGTATCCGTCGGGAAAACTTTCAGCTCTACCATTTCGAACCCATAACTGATGGCTCCCTTGGTTTTGCTGAGAGGACCGATGGACTCCGTGTTTAGCATTATCAGCGCCTGCCGATATGGTTCATCGGTTCTCTCAAGCCGTATGACCCTCCAGTCGTGCGCGGGAAGTGAGGAGTTGCAGTATCTGAGGATTTCCTCGATCTCTTTCGCAGTGGACGGTTCGGCAGGCAGCCAAACGCGAGCCCTAGGGCGAAGAGGAAGATCCTCTTTGTCCACGGCCTCCAGTCTGGCTCCCTTCCAGACCTCCGACACCAGAGAAACTGCCTTTTTATATAAGATAGCCGATCTTTCATCGGCACATCTGGTCAGCTTGTGCAGCCCATTGTGCCAACCGGCACTTATACATTTTGGGGATGGCCCAGGGTTTTCCTTTACCACCTTGAGGAAGACTGAAGAGATAGCCGCAGCTACTCTCTTCCACTCTTCCTCCCTGCTGCGGTCGAGCACACCAAGTACTCTTGCGTCAGCACTTTTTGCGATTTCGCTGAAGGTTGGCGCAGCCCCTGCTTGCGGTTTCTTACCAAGGGAAGTTTCTCCCTCATGCGACCTTTGCCGCTTAACCGCTGGTTCTGTTCTCTTTGTTTCGAGTCGTGTCCTATCGGTTTCGGTCTCACTCAGTACCTTCTTGGCCCTCTCAAGCGTGTTAGCATGCTGCTCAGTTACCTGGCCAACATGCTTACCTCCGTAGCGTTCCACTATTTTTGCCGCTAATTACCTTCAGCTTCCTAACCAAAGCACCTTTGCTAACGCCCCCTGTAGAACCCTTCATAATTTTAGCAGAAGCTCCCCTGCTAGTACTGGCGATTCCGCCATGTATTAAGGCTCCACCCTTCACTACCTCTTTCTCTGGCGAGTTTGCGCCGGCTTCCCCTATCTTGACTCCTACCGAAGTCTTGGTCTTGTTGCTGCAGTTTGCCAGCGACGGTTTCGTCGTCCCGGGAGCAGCAGCCCCGCCTGGGACAGATCTGGGTGTCGATTTCGACGTCCCTTCTCCTCCCTTTGTCACCTTCTCGTCCGTGTGTTGTATTCATTCTAAAAAGGGTCCCCACTCAAAGCCGCTGTCCGTCCCCCGGAAACGTAGTCGCTATTTATGGTCCCAGGGTTATCTCAGTGATGAGGCCAAGGCGAGGGTTGACGTACGCCATTATGAGGCAGTACGTTCAGAGCCGACCAGCGTAACGAAGGAGTCCTCTCAACTTTCACCTACCCCGCCAACTTAAATGACGACAGGGAGGGAACATACTCCGAGGCCTGCCAGGGTTTTAACAGGACGGAGACAGTTTTGACATTAGCCCGACAGCCATTTCTGAAGGGTGTCACCCCATCATACTCAGGTGCCAGAATGCCGCCACCACCAGCCCAGGGTTCTAAAAGATCCAAAGAAGTTTTCCTATTCTAAAAACCAGTCCGATGCCAAAAGTCGTCTCAAGGAGTTGAAAGGCCGTGAAGGCACGGTTTGTTCCGCACAAATTGACTAACGACCAAAACTTGTTCTGAATCCAACATTCGAAGGACGATTATTTGACTAAAAATCACATTTTAACCGTTAACCACTCCCCGTATTCACCTGATATGGCACCGTGCGACTTCTTCCTTTTCGGAAAAATACATTTGCCCATGAAAGGAAAGCGTTATGCAGACGTAGAGGCCATTCAAAAGGCTTGCACCGGTATACTGGCAGCCATACCAGCCAACGAGCTAAAACACTCGTTCGACATGCTTTGTTCTGTTTTTTTTTAAGTCCTGTTTACTCTGGAACGCTCCTTGTATAATATGTTACACATTAGACAGCGTTAACTAATTCAGTTTGAAGTTTTTTCGGTACTGCGGACAAATATTATTTGGATGTTGTGCTCTTCGTTTTCTTATGAAATGTGAGTCGAAGATTTTTCTTTTCTTGCACCCTTCTCGGGATATTTTTGGCACGACAGACTTACAGATATTCACAATACATTATGTTCAATACTGGTAAAAAAGTGAATATTAAAATTTAACAAAGGAAATTTGAAAGAAGATGTTCCAAATTTTTATTTAAGTGTTAATTGCTGTATACTTATTAGATTTACTAATACAATTGAAATACTTTATGGTAGCTACTTAGGGTATCCAGTTACAGTTTACCTATGATGTTAATTCGTCAAACATTTTTGGCAACGTGAGCAACCATAAGTGAGATTTTGGCAAATAACACGAGAGATGCTTGGGATCACGTCTAAGAGAGAGGAAACCTTGGTGTGTCTATTCCAACTTACTCGATTTAAAAATTCAAGTCTGAAGGTGTGCAGCGTCTATTAAGAGATGCGGCTGCAAAATGGCATCTGCCTTGGAGCTCATTATATAAACGTGTTGGAAATTTTTAAATTCCACACGGACGCTGCTCGTTCACCTTGAGACCCGACATGTATAAACAACACACAATGAAAAGACCGATAAATTTCGAAAAGAACAAAGATCATAAGCTAAGGGTAGTCCCGGAATATGCGGAACCTCTGTACTGAAGGTGCTATTGCCCAGCTGGTGGATGTCCTGGAGAAGTATACGGCTGCTAACACCACCATCCCGGAAGTTCTGTGCACTATCCATGGGCGTAGTAAAAGGCTTACAAGTAACTTCTACTACTCTTGTAACGCAATGGAGTACAAATTTGGTGTTAGTTTCGTGATGAGGGTAGCCAACTCTGCTCCGGATTCAAGGGTGCATCAAGGCCAAGTTTCACAACATTAGCCTAATTTGTGTTCATGTTCAGGGAACGAGAAGGGCGACAAGCCAAAGATGAGTTTTACTCGCCGCTCGAACACCCATACGAGCGCTGCCCCGCCCTGTTATCAAATACGTCTTGGTGACTTCAATGCCAAGAAGGTATATTTGGTAAAAAAATTTGAAAATTCAGTCTCTACGGTCAAGCTACTGAGAACGGTTAGAGGCTGATTGACTGCGCAGCACCACGAAACGTGGGAGTAAGTAGGCCACCTTGCTATCTCCCGGTGAAAGAACATAAAACCAAATCAATCACGTCGTGATATGCGGAAGGCATACTTCCAGTGTGCTTGACGTGCGAGCGATCCGAGTGGCCAAAACCGATTCTGACTACTGCCTTGTTGCAGCCAAGTTTCTATAACCACAGAAAGATAAGAATTTAGTAACCCGAATCTCACTCCTGCTATGTAAACTCATTGGAATTGCATTGCCCACTTTATTCGTACCGTATTTTCAAAAGAAAGAAGTGAAGCAGATTCTTATGGTTACGGAATGGTGACTGCAATGCTAATAATATCTTGGGAACAGAACACGAATCTACAGTCGTCGACACGTCGTCGTAATACCACCTGAGCAACACGAAGTTCGAATAGCCATTGCTCGGCTTGAAAACAGGCACCTACCAGCTGTGCTCCTCAAACATGGGGACGACGAGCTGGTATTGCAATTGTATTGAATCAACTTCTTGTTTTAAATACGGTCAGAAGAACGTAAGGGGGTAATGCCGGCTGCGCTAATTACCGCGATATCAGTTTTCTGAGTACTTTAATTGTAAGCGATTTTATATTTCAGTGCGGTTAATTATATTTTAAATTATTTACGTTTAACTGAGAACATCTCGGATAACTTTTTAGATCCTTTATAAATCGATCTTAATTACTTTTAGATTATACAAACAACCGTTAGGTGCATAAAACGTATATACTCTTTAGCAACGTATTTGCGATGATATTAAATTGTACAAGTACACCCAACTCTTTTTTTACACGGTTACATGTTATCTGAAAACCGTGTAAGATGAAATAACGAACTATATTTACTTCGAAAACCCGTTTAAAAAATGTTTGAAACTGTAAAATTTCATATATAAATACAAATTGTATTTTATTGAGCATTAAAACTTAAAATACATATGTAATTCATACAGGTGAAAAATTGGTAGAGCAAGCAAAAAACCAAAAAAATCTGTTAATCCAGAATTAAGAACAGAAAAATTTGACTAGAAATAAAGAAAAAATATTAACATAGCTACATAATTATTCGTCACTCCTTGATAACAAGCGCAATTGCGATGAGCTGGACTAAAGTCCAGTCCAATTGTGACTTTCGTCCGGTAATAGAGTTTTGAATTGTCGGACTACTTTCCGAAAGGTCTTGCGCCGCCGACTTTTTTACAAAAAAAAAAATTTCAACCTTGTAAAAAGAAACCGTGTAAAAAAAGAGTTGGAGCTGGGTGCTTGGGGAAGATATGTGTTTATTTGCATAACAATTCTATGAAGAGGGCTTTAAAATTTTAAAATACTTTTGAGTTCTTTAATTACCAAAACATTGGACAATGCATAATTTTCAAAAAATTATTTTATTAATTTAAAAGTATATGCTATACGTGCATGTACATATGTATATGGTCATATTTACTTTTATTCAATTATATTTTGATCTAAAATAAAATGTTACTATTAATTTTATATGAATGTGTGTATTTATTTTCCTATATAAAATTCACTTACAAATATAGCAACTATATATTATCGTAAGGATATTACATAATTTACGAGTTAATGTTTTCCTTTTTTTCCGCTGTACACCTTTGCTGTGCCTCCGCTCGTTTTTAAATTCTCCATACAATGCTGCCAAAATATATGTATTGTATATACTAACAAATAAATATTAAACAATAATAAAAGGATCGCGAATTTGTTGAGCTTGAAATACCGTACAATGGTCAACCGAAGCGTACTGGTTCTCCATCGCCGATGGCTAGTCCTGCTCATTCAACGAATAGTGCTGTTGGCTTAATGCAATCATGTTGCGGCCGATGCTGTTCTCAACGTTATCAGGTACAATATGAAAATCACAACATACCACTGTTTTTTGTATATAAGTATGTATGTACTATATGTTTCTATATATGTATAGAATTTGTTTGTATAAAAACATTTCATGTAAAGAAGTTTTAAGCATATTACTTCTTGAAAGTACGTGAAATGATAACCCAAAAGCTTTATTTTACTTTAACATTTTAATTTTTTTTCTTTATCTTCTAATTATACACCTTCGGTTACAACTTTAAAATTGACGCTATCTCATCGAATCACTTAAATCTTTTCTAACGGTTGCTTGTAACACCTCAAGCTAATCAAGATAGTACTTCAAAATGATTAATAAAACGAAAAGAATTAAAATTTTTCTGCCCGTATGTCTATGTAAGAGATAACTAAATAAACGTTAAAATGGATTGATAAAATTTAATACGCTTGGCATTTGGTATTTTGAGGAGGCTGAGATCAGCTAAATAGAAGTATTGACACCCTTTTTATATATGGTTTGGAAGATCATAGTAGGGACATCTGTACTTTAAAATTATCTTTAGAATGACGTGACTTCCCAATAGTTTTAATGTACTTATTTCTCAAACTAAATAAATCAGGCAAAGTAAGTGAACAATTTTTTTCTAAATTCAGTGACACGGTGTGAAAGTAAATGAAATTGGATAATAACCACGGACATCTCGATGTAAGCGTTATGCTCAAAAGTACTTGACGTACATACATAACTCTCTAACAAAACATCAAATGAATTAAATATAACCATATTGGGTGTCCAAAAACTACGAATATTAAATCATATTTAGTATATAATATTAATCACTTTACATGACATCATTCTAAATTACTCCAGCTTCTTTGACTTTTACATAGATAACTCAAACAACAAAGAAGACATTCAAATATAACCTATGTATATGATAGTTCAAATATTGGCTCAACTGAATATGAAGATTTCATACCAAAGATATCGTGTTTTTAAAAATGTAATCGATCTATATGTTTCCCAAATAATATATACCAGCTGCGTTCCAAAGTAAACAGGACTTAAAAAAAAACACCACAAATGGTTTTTTCGACAAAATCAATTTATTTTATTCAAAATGAAGAAATCGCTCCTTCTGCTTCTATACAGCTTTTTGCACGGTCCAAAAGCATGTCGAATGAGTGTTTTAGCTCATTGGCCGGTATGGTCGCCAGTATGCCGGTGCAAGCCTTTTGAATGGCCTCTACGTCTGCATAACGCTTTCCTTTCATGGGCAAATACATTTTTCCGAAAAGGAAGAAATCGCACGATGCCATATCAGGTGAATACGGGGGTGGTTTAAATGTGATTTTTGGTCAAATAATCGCCCTTCGAATATTGGATTCTGAGCAATTTTTGGTCGTCATCAATTTGTGCGGAACAAACTGTGCACACACCTTTCGTAAGCCCAAATGTTTGGTCGCTGTTTTGGCGGTGTTCAATTCCAATTCCATGAATTTCAATGATGATTTATTTTTTGACGAATTCACGCACAGTTTCGATGGAATTTCCGGTGATCACGGATTTTGATTGGCCCATACGTTGATCGTCATTTATTTCCTCACGACGACTTTGGAAACGTTCAAACCCCTTGTGCACTCTGCTACGGGTTAGGCAATCATCGCCATAAACTTGTTTCGTCAATTGAAACGTTTCGGTAAAAGTTTTACCAATTTTAAAACAAAATTTAATGTTGGCTCTTTGTTCGAAGCTCATTTTCGCACCGATAACACAAACATACTGACACTTAAAACGCAATCCTTCACTTCCAATTGATGAAATGTTATGAAGTTCTCACTAGACAATCGACAACGATAGCAGATTCTACCGCACCAGTCGACAAATAGATGGCGCCACCAGGGGCGCTAGATTCAAAAAGTCCTGTTTACTTTGGAACGCACCTTGTACATATGTGTATAGAGCGTTATCGTAAACTTCGCGTGATTGCCATTACCCATGGAAAAATTCAGAAATTTGTGTTTTACTTATCGTGAATTTCTCATGGGAAAAATCTCCTATATTCTTAAAATTTCCCCCAAGCGTAAACAAATTTTTTTCATGCGAATCAATGAAATTGGTTCACAAAATTGCTAGCTGGGAACAACTTTCAATAAAATGTTAGCGTACTTACTTTATTAACTATTTACTTGATTGTTAAAACATTTTATATGTACAAAATACTTTTAGATATAGTGTGTTCAAGCTGTACGGACGTGTTTTTTAATTCGCCCCGTAAATTCGGTCTTTACAAAAAGTAAAAAAAAATATACAGGGGTGTTGTGGAATCCACGACCGAATTGCTTTGCACGGAATCTGTTTGGATTTTCGTCTTTTCGAACATACGCAAAACCAACATTCGAATCAGCTGTTTACTAATGTGACAAAACTTGAAAATGAATATATTTGGAAGCAATCTTATTAAAGTTTTTAATGAGTTCCGTTTTAAAGAAAGATATCATTTATTGAATGAATAAAGACGCATTTGGGTGTTAAATTACGTTTATTACGTTTTGTAAATCTTCTTTAAGGGGGGAGCCTGCTTTAGAAGCTTCAGAAAATCAATTTTTTTTTGCTTAGATCTCTTTAAAAATTATCTAAGAATATGTCCCCAAAGTTATAGATAGGAATTCGAAATATTGTCGAAGCTAGAAGGAAAATAGTGACCGAGCGTTTAGAAATATATGACCGCTTGGGCAGAAAGCGACAACTTTGACGAGCGATTTCTCGATTTTTAATTTTTACGATTTTTATTAATTGGCGGGCAGGATTGGAAAGAAAACTACCGCATGGAATTGGGGCAAAGTGGCATTAAACTATTTTCTCTTTAAACTAAAAACAAAACTAAGAAAAGTTAAGTTTGAACATATGTTTAATAAACATAAAGTACAATTTTTTTTGGTCAAAACCCACTTTTTTCGAATTTTAAAAAAATTTTGGAATCTAACACGTTTTCTTAAATTTTCTTAGTTTAACTAGAACATAAATTATTAACAAATATGAATCTCTTTGAATTTTTTCTTTCTGATTTCTGATAGAAATTGCCACCTGCATACTGCCCGCCGTCCGACAAATGTACATGCGAGATGAATCGGGCAATTGCTTCCCAAAGTCAGAATATCAAAGATTTCGTATCCAAAAAATTTTCGGATGATGTTTAAATGTATAACTATAAACCCTGGAAATTTCGCTTTAATCAATTATTTCTTTCCATTTAAAGCCTATAAAGCAGGCTCCCCCCATAAATATCCGCATTTTTTTTCAAAACTCAATAATTAAGACATTTCGTGTTTTATTCTTATGTTTTCTCCTATAAAAATAAAGATAAATTAATTCGTAACAATAAAATAACTTGTTTCTTAACTAACATTTCAAATCTGTCAGCGACTATCTTTATGCTTTGTTTCTGATAGCGAAACCGATTAAATTGTTTTCCGTGACACTCAAAACCGATATATATTCTGTTTCGAACATCAAACCAATAATACTGTGTTCGGATCGACATTGAAAACACTTTGAAAACACATTTGTATGTTGTGGAATCTAAGTCGTTTTGACCGACAATGTGTATTTTCGGCACGGAAATAAACGTGGGTTTCGGTCTGACATATTTATAGCCATTGCAAATAATTTTCTGCGTGTGTTTGTTGTTGTGCCGTTGCACCCAATGGTGCGGAAAATTCTGCAATTTCTGCACCGTCCAAGGTTGTGCAAGAGCAAGAGAATCCCCCTAATATGAGAATATCAAGCGACAGCTGTTTTTGTATATGGAATGTAAACAAATATCAAGAGACAATTCAGGGCCGGCAAAATATGTCTTCCAAAAACACCGATTAAACTAGAGCAGGCACCGATTATAATGAGTGAAATGTAAGTTTTCAAGTAGTTTTTAGCGAAAACTGTGTTTTCGTTTGACAGATTTTACATGGACGAAAGCACAAGTTTTCGTGCGAAAACCAGTTTTTGCCACGAAAAATGTTTTCGTTGAGGGTCCGAACATAGTATAATATCTGAATTCATGACTTTTTTTTATCGGTTTCCATTCTGATTCCGACAACTATCAGATTCCACAACACCCCTTATAGATTAAATTGAAAACAAACAAATAGAAAACAGTGCAGAATATGTTATTAATAAACATAAACAAATGGTGCAGGAAACAAAAAGTAAAAGCAAAAAAAAAAAATCAAGCACGCAATAATGCGTGCTGCTCAGCATCACCAGCAAAGCTGCAGGCATTCCTTAAATACTTACTTCAGCTTTGTTGAGCCAACAAAAATAACTCCTGGCAAAAAAATGTAACGGCGATGATTAGTCATCGCAGCGATCAGCCGAAAGAGAAACTAAGCAAAGGACGCAGTCAGCAGAAGCAGCAGAAAACAGCAATCAGGCAACAACAAGTGCGCTGACAGCAACCAGTATGCAGGTGCCAGCAAGCACTCGAACAGCGAAGGAAAACAAAATGCAAGGTGAGAATGCATTAAGCAAAACAGGAGCATCTGTTCAGACTGGTATTGACCGCTACATAAACGTAAAAAGGAAATTAAGTCCAGTCTAAGCTGCGGTCAATACCTAAAAATTTCAACCAGGCACGCCAAATGATAAAAAGCCAGAAATTCTAAATGGCAACAGATTTGTCTTACTGAGCAAAGAGCCCAACAACGATGCAAAGGGTACCACCACAGTCATGAATGGCAAACCCCTCTAATCTATTAGAGTGAGCGGAGTTCAAATGCTCTTGTCTCCAAAATAAGCAATTTAATAAGCACAAACAAATTTTCAAATTGCTCTTGAAAACAGATTACATAGATGAAGCAAAAAATCAAACATACTATATAGTACACTGAAAAAAGTTTCATGGATGTTGGTAAATACTTGTCAAATAGTAATAAGAATTGTAGTAAATCTTACCAACTGAAAAGCTCCAAAGGCCTATTAGTTGTCATAAAAGGTACAGAGCCTTCGATAGACTCTAATGATGTTAAAGAAGCTCTAGAAGAAGGTGGTTTTAGTATTAAATCAGTGGTAAACATTTTTAACAAGAACAAAGCCCCACAACCAATGTTCTAAATAGAATTGATGTCAGTTTCTAACAAACTTAAGAAAAATAAAACATATCTGAATTACAGTCTAAAATATCTGCTCCACCGCAGAATTACCGTTGAGGAACCACACAAAAAAATAGTGCAGTACAGTGCCCAAACTGCCAAGAGTATGGACAAGCGAATCATATTACACCCTACGCAGAGTCTGCTTGGTGTTTGGTAATTTACATCCCACATCGAAATGTACTCTTAAAAAAGAGGATTTAAATAAAAAATGTAGTAGCTGTGTTGAAAATTACATTGCAAGCTAAAGGGACTGCCCTGTATATAAAAATTTAAAAACGAAATTGTATGTCGAAACTCAAGCACGTCTTAATCAAATGATAAATATTCCTCCTAGCTGTATATAAATTAAAAAAAGCACTTAAACGAGAGGAGGAATTCAACACCGAAACCTATATAAAGAAGTTTTTTTTTTTTTTTTTTGCAATATCTTTTTTTATTTATTGAATCTGCTTTTTGTTTTAAAAGCCTAACAATAAGTTTTAAAATCTTAAATCTATTTAAAAACTAGATAAAGAAGTTGTGTCCAAATTCAAGCAAACGAAATTCACTTTGGAAAGCTCAAAAGCCTATGAAATGATAAATATTCTTCCTAGCTGTATATAAATTAAAAAAGGCACTTAAACGAGAGGAGGAATTCAACACCGAAACCTATATAAAGAAGTTGTGTCCAAATTCAAGCAAACGAAATTCACTTTAGAAAGCTCAAAAGCCTATGAAGCCACCAATCAACTCCTACATGCCTATACGAGACTTGGGTGTAAATTGGTCTCGAAGTGAACTGGAAAAGGCTTATTGTTTTGCAAATCACCTGGAAAAGGTATATTAACCTAATTTGGCAAAGAAAAATTTTAAGCTGCTAATGTTACGCAATACAGCTAACGAGTCGCTTGAGTCTTTTAAGATTTAATCATCTGAAATTATAAGAACCATAAAAGAGCTGGATTGGATTTAGAATTGTATAAAACATTGGAGTCTTATTAAAAAATAGACAATTTATGGTTAAAGTGGGAGATTTTATATCTGATGAACGACAAATAAGGGCTGGTGTACGAGAGGGCAGAGTTTTAGGCCCACCTCTATGCATCATATATACATTAACTTTTGCGGATGACACAGCTTTAGTAAGCCGTAACAATTGTCACATATTAGCTTCACGAATTTTAGCAGAGCATTTAAGTTCTGTCGAAGAATGGTTAGCGAACTGTCATATAAGTTCACGCAAGTGAGTAAAGTCCTCTGATTGCCATTCACTTGGGAATAGCCAGAAACATTTCTTTACATGACACAAGTAGCTCACGACTTCCGGTCCTATACCAAGTATCCTCTGGATAGCCAAAAAGCATCCGTTTGAAGAGTTGAACGCTGGGTCTGGGACCCGCCACGTAAAAAACCCTACCAATGAAAACTAATGGACAGCCTCGGATGTGAGACCCCCCTTTTGATGACGACCACGGAAAACGAATTAAGGATTACGTTTTGAGGGCATGCAACTGGAAAGTCCGGTCCCTTATTTGGGAAGGTGCCGCTGCCCGGCTGGTTGATGTCCTCGTTTGAGTGAAGGCTGACATCACCGCCATGCAAGAAATGCGATAGATGGAAAAATGACTGAGGTGAGCAGGTCTTTGCGGTATTTACTACATGTGGCTACAGGAGCGCAAAGTCAGTGTAGGATTCGTGGTGCGAGAGAGACTCCGTCGCCGAGTCCTGGCATTTACCCCGGTGGTTGAACGTCTAGACACGTTCCAAAGTTCTTCAACATATCGCTGATTTGCGCCCATGCCCCGACGGAAGAGAAGGACGATAAGACCAAAAATGTCTTCTATGAGCGCTTGGAGCACACCTATGTATGAGAGCTGCCCCCGAAAAGATGACCAAATCGTGCTTAGCGACGGTGGGCAATGAAAGTATCTTTGGCACAACAGTCGGTAAATTCAGCCTTCACCAGGAATCATCTCCAAATGGGTCGAGGCTGATCGACTTTACCGGGGCCTGAAACATGGTTATTCGCAGTACTAGATTCCAGCAGAGTAAAATTTACAAAGCTATCTGTTGTGATAGACGGAAGACACACCTTCAGCGTTTTAGACGTGAGTACGCTCCGAGGTCCTAACATCGACTCGGACCACTATCTTGTTGCAGCCAAAATTCGCACCCGGCTCTGTGCAGCAAAAACCGCATGTCAACAAACACAAGGAAGCTTCGACGTCGAAAAGCTGCAATCACAACAGACAGCCGAAGGATTTTCTACTCGACTTGCTCTCTGAGATACTCGTCAACAACTCGGTATAAGTGAACTGTGGGACGGCATTTCAAGCTCCTTACGTACAGCTGCAACTCATACCATTGGATTTCGGAAAAAGCAAACGAACAGCTGGTACGATGAGGAGTGCAATGTCGCAGAGGAGAGCAAACAGACTGCCTACCTCGCAACGTCACGATCGACCACAACACGTTCGGGATGGGATTGATATCGAGAGATGAAGAGGGAAGCGTAACGCATTTGCAGACAGAAAGCATACTCTAGCAGAACCTCCAGAGGTGATCTAGTAACCGATGCCCAGAGCATACTAAAGCATAACGCCAGTAGAAGGCGAACCCGATCCCCCAATCGATGACGATAGAGCAGACATTCCATTGCCCGACAATGAAGTTCGAATAAAAATGACCCGTCTGAGGAAAAACAAAGCAGCAGGCGCCGATGGGTTGCCGGCCGAGCTATTCAAACACGGCGGCTAAGAACTGATAAGGAGCATGCATCAGCTTCTTTGTAAAAAATAGTCGGACGAAAGCATGCCCAACGATTGGAATTTAATCTGCGACAACTACCTCAACATCGCTTATAAGGTTCCATCGAGCGTATTGTGTTAAAGATTAAAATCCACCGTCAACAAACTGATTGGGCCTTATAAATGTGGCTTTAGGCCTGTGGCAAATGACCAGATATTCTTCATGCGCCAAATCTTGGAAGAGGCCAATGAAAAGAGGATCGACAAACATCACCTCTTCGTCGATTTTAAAGCTTCTGTTGACGGCATGAAAAGTAGCTGCTTTTATGCCAATATACCTGAACTTGGTATCACTCAAAACTAATACGGCTGTGTGAACTGACGATGATTAACATCAAAAGCTCCGTCAAGATCGGGAAGCACCTCTCCGAGCCGTTCGATACCAAACGAGGTTTCAGACAAAGCGACTCCCTATCGTGCGACTTCTTCAATCTGCTGCTGGAGAAAATAATTCGAGCTGCAAGGTGAATCGATCAGGTACTTTCTTCTTTAAGAGTGTACAGATGCTTACCGCGCCAATAGTTCTGCTCTCTCCAGACTGGATAAGGTAACGAAGCAAATGGATCTAGTAATGAATGAGTTCAAGATGAAATAACTTCCGTCATCAAAGAAACAGTCAACGCACTCGCGGCTTCGAAGATAATTGCGTATATGGAACCTGCAATAATAGCAACGGCAGCGTCAGCATTTAAATCCTCTTGCCAACAAGTGTTACATCGGACTAAGTAGGCAAATCAGAAGAAAAGAACAAACAAAGACCAAATTTTATAAGTCACTTATCATCTCTGTTCTGCTATATTGTGCAGAGGCATGGACGATGACAACATCTGATAAATCGACGTTACGAGTTTTCGAGAGAAAGGTTATTTGAAAGTTGTATGGTCTTTCGATGGAATGATTAGCTGTATGAGATATACGACGACGTTGACATAGTTCAGCGAAATAAAATACATCGGCTACGCTGGCTAGGTGTATTCGACGTAGTACCCACCGGGGGAGGCAGAATGAGAGAAAGACCACGTTGCTAAAAGAGGAAATGAAAATTTTGAAATTTTTTTGTTCAAGGTGTAAATGGATAAAATCGACTCATCTAGAGTTAGGTAAATTAAAAAATAGAAAATCTCGTGCTTTCAAACTTTAAAAGAAAGCTGATTTAGTTGTTGAGTATTTAAAATATTTTAAATTTCGTCAACAATTTGCTGAACTTAAAAAAATATGTTAAAATAATTATATAAACAAAGTAAAAAATAATAGTATAATATACGCAATCCAAAATTGTTCTATGGTTTCGTCAACTTCCAACGCAAGATTTCTAACTTTCCGTCCGCGATGAAATATAAGTCTACTATGTACAAATTCGAATATGTTTGCTGAATTCTTTAGGTCCAAAAACTCTTCAAACTCTCCTAAAAATGTTCCGTATCAGCACAAGTTATGTCTGATTTCTGTAATTAAATATGTTAAAACAATCATTTAATTATGGCCCAGATATGATTCCCTCATGCTTTCTTGAAACATGTACCGAATATAATATATATACCAGCCCTTAACAAAGCTATTTAATGGATCTCTTAAGCAAGGCTTATTACCATAAATTTGGAAAAAGTCATTTGCTATATAATTTCTTTGCATAAGAGTAGATTTAGGTCATCCATTGAAAACTATAGGGAAATAGCAAAGTTGTCAGCAATACCTAAACTTTTTGAAGTAAATATAACAGTCGAAATAATCTTCAGGATTTCTCCACTAATTTCTTGTTTCCAGTACGGTTTTCTTAAAGGGAAATCTACAGTAACTAATTTGCTACAATTTGTAACATATGTATCAACGGGCTTTATACTATGTTCGGACCGACAACGAAAACATGTTTTCGTGGAAAAACTGGTTTTCGCACGAAAACTTGTGTTTTTGTCCATGTAAAATCTGTCAAACGAAAACACAGTTTTCGCTGAAAACTACTTGAAAACTTACATTTCACTCATTATAATCGGTGCATGCTCTAGTTTAATCGATGTTTTTTGGAAGACATATTTTGCCGGCCCTGAATTGTCTCTTGATATTTGTTTACATTCCATATACAAAAACAGCTGTCGCTTGATATTCTCATATTAGGGGGATTCTCTTGCTCTTGCAAAACCTTGGACGGTGCAGAAATTGCAGAATTTTTCTTGGCCTTGCATATTTCGGCAAAGAATTTTTGCGGTTTGTGTCATCGTGCAATCTTGCAAGAGCAAGAGAATGCCGCTATTGATAGTTGTCAGTGAAAACTCATGGAAAACACACATTGTCGGTCCGAACGACTTAGATTCCACAACATACAAATGTGCTTTCAAAATGTTTTCAATATCGGTCCGAACTTAGTATAAGAGAGAATAAGCATACTGATGTTATATACATAGATTTTAGTAAAGCCTTTGATAAAGTAAACCATTCAATTCTTTTGAATAAACGGGATCTTCTTGGTTTTGAACCAATATTTCTAAAATGGGAAAAAACAACCCATTTTAGAAATATTGGTTCAATACCAAAAAGATCTTAGTAATACAACTCAACAAGTTATATTTAACTTTTTCTGATATCATCAATGTTCCTTCAGGCGTTCCTCTATTCGTGATCCACATTAGAAGAGCAAGAGAAAATAAACTTATGTGTGTAAGTATATAAATATTTTCATTGCGATTTAAGGAAAGTGGATGATGATTGGTAAGTTTTATGCAAAATTTCAAAATGAACTACATTTCATTTTAACTAATTGTAGAATGAATTTAATGATTATTTTGAATTTCCTTCAAGAAACAATTGTTGATTTGATGTTTCTTCGCAAAATCAGCATTGCCATATTAGCATTTTACTGAAAAAATGCATTAAAACTTTGTACTAGATTGCTTCAGAGCTACGTACATACTAGCACAAGAAATTTCTTGACCATTTCTTAAGTGTTTTTTTATATGAAGTTCTTACATTTCTTGATACCTCTCATATTACACAATTTTTAGTTCTTTATTTCACTGTGCAGTTAATAAATCAATAGTCAATGACGTTATTGAAATTAAACTGGTTTACACAAAGTCTATTTAAAGTATGTGAACCACGAGTGAAAATGATCAAACTCTGGGGTCTATAGTTAACTTTTCACCGAAAATATCGGCTAATCTGTGTCATATATTATAGCAATTTAATAAGAACATTTTTTGATTAAAATGTAGCTTTTGGTCAAAAATTTATAAAATTGGGATTATGTCCCTACTTCATTCGGTCAGCTTTATACTTTAGGAATCGAACAATCTTTTCTGATTTTCATTATTTTAGCGGACTTTATGCTCAATTTGTAAACCAGTATGGGCGTTATGTTCAAAGAATTGCGTGCAAACATGTTATCGAGTCTTGAGCAATGCCAAACATTAATATAATTAGTTTAGACCTTACCAATCTTAATTTTTTTTAAATTTTATTGATGAATTCGAACTAAATGTGAATGTAACAGTAAGTTGTAGAAAACAACTTCCAAAAAAATAAAGTTAAAACAAGTAAGGAAGGGCTAAGTTCGGGTGTCACCGAACATTTTATACTCTCGCATGGTAAAGTGATAATCGAGATTTCATTATCCGTCATTTACATATTTTTCAAATACCGTATTTGTGTAAAGTTTTATTCCGCTATCATCATTGGTTCCTAATGTTTATACTCGTATTATACAAAGAAGGCATCAGATGGAATTCAAAATAGCTTTATATTGGAAGAAGGCGTGGTTGTGAACCGATTTCAGCCATATTTCGTACATGTCATCAGGGTGTTAAGAAAACATTATATACCGAATTTCATTGAAATCGGTCTAGTAGCTCCTGAGATATGCTTCTTGGTCCATAAGTGGGCGGCGCCACGCCCATTTTCAATTTTTAAAAAAAGCCTGGGGGCAGCTTCCTTCTGCCACTTCTTCCGTAAAATTTAGTGTTTCTGACGTTTTTTGTTAGTCGGTTAACGCACTTTTAGTGATTTTGAACATAACCTTTGTATGGGAGGTGGGCGTGGTTATTATCCGATTTCTTCCATTTTTGAACTGTATATGGAAATACCTGAAGAAAACGACTCTGTAGAGTTTGGTTGACATAGCTATAATAGTTTCCGAGATATGTACAAAAAACTTAGTAGGGGGCGGGGCCACGCCCACTTTTCCAAAAAAAATACGTCCAAATATGCCCCTCCCTAATGCGATCCCTTGTGCCAAATTTCACTTTAATATCTTTATTTATGGCTTAGTTATGACACTTTATAGGTTTTCGGTTTCCGCCATTTTGTGGGCGTGGCAGTGGGCCGATTTTGCCCATCTTCGAACTTAACCTTCTTATGGAGCCAAGGAATACGTGTACCAAGTTTCATCATGATATCTCAATTTTTACTCAAGTTACAGCTTGCACGGACGGACGGACGGACGGACAGACGGACGGACAGACGGACGGACAGACAGACATCCGGATTTCGACTCTACTCGTCGCCCTGATCACTTTGGTATATATAACCCTATATCTGACTCTTTTAGTTTTAGGACTTACAAACAACCGTTATGTGAACAAAACTATAATACTCTCGTTAGCAACATTGTTGCGAGAGTATAAAAATAATAATCTAAATGACAAATTGCTCCTAATACTGTGTCAGAAATATTAGCTTCCGAACTAACTATAGCATAGGCCTAGTTGTAGCTTCGAATATTGTTGAAACAATTAGTCGATTTTTCTTTAAAATTAAAAAAAAATTAAGTTTATAATTGAAATGATAAGTTTCTCTTAAAACTGTGCCTGAAATCTTACCTTCCGAGCTAATCATAGAATAGGTCGAATTGGCTTCGAATACTGTCGAAGTAGTATTTGGAATTTTTCGTTACAATTCTATCATTTGATGTGAGATTGTCATATAAAGATTAAAACAAGTAAGGAAGGGCTAAGTTCGGGTGTCACCGAACATTTTATACTCTCGCATGGTAAAGTGATAATCGAAATTTCATAATACGTCATTTACATATTTTTCAAATACCGTATTTTTGTGAAGTTTTATTCCGCTATCATCATTGGTTCCTAATGTTTATACTCGTATTATACAGAGAAGGCATCAGATGGAATTCAAAATAGCTTTATATTGGAAGAAGGCGTGGTTGTGAACCGATTTCACCCATATTTCGTACATGTCATCAGGGTGTTAAGAAAACATTATATACCGAATTTCATTGAAATCGGTCTAGTAGCTCCTGAGATATGCTTCTTGGTCCATAAGTGGGCGGCGCCACGCCCATTTTCAATTTTTAAAAAAAGCCTGGGGGCAGCTTCCTTCTGCCACTTCTTCCGTAAAATTTAGTGTTTCTGACGTTTTTTGTTAGTCGGTTAACGCACTTTTAGTGATTTTGAACATAACCTTTGTATGGGAGGTGGGCGTGGTTATTATCCGATTTCTTCCATTTTTGAACTGTATATGGAAATACCTGAAGAAAACGACTCTGTAGAGTTTGGTTGACATAGCTATAATAGTTTCCGAGATATGTACAAAAAACTTAGTAGGGGGCGGGGCCACGCCCACTTTTCCAAAAAAATTGCGTCCAAATATGTCCCTCCCTAATGCGATCCTTTGTGCCAAATTTCACTTTAATATCTTTATTTATGGCTTAGTTATGACACTTTATAGGTTTTCGGTTTCCGCCATTTTGTGGGCGTGGCAGTGGGCCGATTTTCCCCATCTTCGAACTTAACCTTCTTATGGAGCCAAGGAATACGTGTACCAAGTTTCATCATGATATCTCAATTTTTACTCAAGTTACAGCTTGCACGGACGGACGGACAGACAGACATCCGGATTTCGACTCTACTCGTCGCCCTGATCCTTTGGTATATATAACCCTATATCTGACTCTTTTAGTTTTAGGACTTACAAACAACCGTTATGTGAACAAAACTATAATACTCTCGTTAGCAACATTGTGGCGAGAGTATAAAAATTACAACACATACTGAATGATTTATTTTCGAGCCATGTAGGCTCAGAAGCAAAATGTTTAACTAAACAATGCGTACAAAAATAGTTCTTAGAACCAATATGAAAGGATACACTACACTTCCAATAATAAATAATTAAGTGTATTGAATGAATCACTGATTAGCAATAAACATCGCTTACCGAACATACAAATTATGTTCACAATTTTGTTTACAAAAATAAAGAATCATCCTCGAATTTAAGTGCTGTTGATGTTGATTCAAACAATTAATTAACCTTGGAAAAAATGGCGATAAACTATCAAACAATTAGCTAAAAATTTCTTACTAACCAAAATAAAATAAATCTTGTCAATTCAATTTCCGTTGAAAGTTGGAATAAATCAATCGCATGCAAAGAAAACTGGACAAATTTCATTCACTTCCTATTTCGTTGTTGTTGCTGATATTGTCGATTCAACTAGCTAGATATAGTAAAATGGGCATCAAAACTTTTTTTTTAAATAGTTATCACACAATGCACTTGGATGTAATCTAAATTAATTATTAAAATTAAATTTCTAACTCACTAAAATAAAACGAGTGATATCCAAGGATAGTGATATCCATCCACTGCAATGTGTTTTTTTTTCACAAACAATACTTCAAATTTAATTTGCGTTAAAAAGGCAATTGTAACAAATCCGCCGTAAACGATATACAATTATCCGATCTACTATATGTATTTGCAACTTATACAGAACATCGACGAAATGTTCTTCTACATATATGTACATATATGACTGTGCTAACTGTGACGCGCAAAGGAGAAATAACTTCCACCAATAAAATCGCGCCACCGCGTTTCTATTTGTTGTAGTCGCTAAATTTGCGCCAACGCATTTTTAGTTTTGTTGATAAAATTTTTTGTCCTCCTACTGCTCTTAAAACGTATGGGACATCGATCGTTGCGCAGTGCGCTCGTAAGCTCCCGACATCTGTGTCGCAAGAAAAGCATAAGCGCATTGCACAGCGATCGATGTGCCATACGTTTTAAAAGCGGTGGGAGGACAAAAAATTTAATGTCTTTGGAATGAACAAAAATTTTTTTACAGATTATTAAAGGTGAATATTTTCCGCGTTGTGTCACATACTTTAATTTTTTTTGCGCAAAGAACACTTAAAATATTTGAATTGATTAACAAAAAATTATGTAAAATATTATTATTTAAACAAAAGGACCATGAAAAAATATTTATAATATAGCTTGAACATTTTGATTTTTTTCTCTTTATCTCTGTTTTGCTTTTTACTTTTTTTGAATTGATTTCGTTTAAGTTGTTGTTGTCAACTGAGCAATGCAGTTGAACAATTCTAAACAAAATTTCAATGCAGTGAAGTCCCTAAACTAGTCAGTACACCGTGAGTAAGTACAACAAAGCTGTTGATCACTACGCTGCAATGCTGTTAGTGTAGACTGCATTTACGTTGCTGTATTTTTCTTTGTCTAAGGTCTATCATTGCCGTAAGAATTGTGAAAGCAACTAAAGCACGTGTCGTTTTTGCTCAACGCTTTTTCATTAAAATATTTATTCGTTATGTCACAAATACAAATTATAACTTCCAATAAAGGAGGAAAGAAATTGTTCTTAGACGGCTATTTTTTATTATTTTGAAAGAAAGACCCAAATGGAAACTTGTAATTGGGCGTGTTCTAAAAGATTAAAATATAAGTGCAAGTCCAGAATTGTAACAAAGGTGTTGGCGAACAATCACGTTATTGTTAAACAACCCGAGGACCATTGCCACGAACCAGCTCCCAATGAGTTACCAATTGCAATGATTAATAATAAAGTAAAGCGCATGGCTCGGAGAAGTCACTTAGCGCTAAATCAGATAATACAAAGAGCTGCAGTGGAAGCAGAGCAGAGCTGTCGGGACTATTTACCATCCCGAAATGCCCAAAAAGCTAGAATTCGAAGATCAAGGCATGAAGCACCTCGTTTTCGAGAACCACAAACTTTGGAGGACATTGATATTCCTTAAAAATTTTTTACTCTGGAAGGAGAATTATTTGTGTTGGTGGAAAAGTTCACAGAGAGTAATGAATGTGTAATTATTTGTGGTACGAAGTCGTGTTTAAGGTTTCTGAGTCAGAGTTCTTGCTGGATTGTGGACGGAACATTTTACGTTGCCCCGAAAATAATGGAACAGCTCTTTACAATTCATGGCATAGTGGAAGGTGAAACATTCCCCCTTGTGTTTTGCCTTATGAGCCGCAAGTCCAAAAAACTATACGAAGTTTTATTTGAAGAATTGTTCCGAATCGCATCCGAGTACGGCGAAAATCTTCAACTAGAAAGAATTATCAGCGATTTTGAAGTTGGACTGATATCGGCGCTAAGAAATTCTTACCCGGGCACTGATTTGCGTGGCTGCTTTTTCCACTTCAGTCAAATAATCTGGAGAAAAGTTCAAAAAGAAAAGTTTATGATTGTCTGCATTTAATATATGTATCTGCGTAATCTTCATCTACTTTCATTGCTTTTAGACTGGTTAAAAAATATGGAAATTATGAGAACTTTTCGTTGCAAGTTCGAATGCTGAAAAGCCTAGCTTTTGTTCCTCCCGATGAAATCTCGGAATACTACAACAGTCTTTGTAGTAGTTTAGATGATTATGACATGCTGAGACTCGCAAATTGGTTTGAAAGGAACTACATTGGTAAATTTGATGCACCACCAAAACATCAGCCAACATTTTGGTCAGTTCATAGGAATGTAGAAACGAGTCAGTTTCCTAGAACTCAAAATAGTGTAGAGGCTTGGCATCGACGACTTAATGTCATTGTAGGGGAAAAAAATTGCGGTATTTATCAACTCATAACTAACTTGAATGCAGAGATGATTTATGTGAAATCGCAAATATCAAGAGTAGAAAATGGAGAAGTTTTTCCAAAAAAGTTAAGATCAATTAGATCTAACAAACAAATTAAAAGAATAATAAAAAAGAGTAATTATTGGAAAAGTATCTTTTTTGAAAAGAATAGCAAAAAGTTTTTGTTTTTAATCTAATTATATATGTACTACTGTTTCGTACTTGAAATACTCATTTCTTATTTTTTGCAAACATATGTACTTATCGTTTGAATTAATATTGAAGTCTTTTGTTTGTTGTATTGTTATTTTGGACTTAAAATTCTCCTTTATTTTTCTTTGTATAAATATCGCTTAAGTTAATATTGGAGCTTATAAATCTTTTGCTTTTCTTAAATACTAATTGTTTTTATTGATAAGATTTACGAATATTTAATAGCAACTCATTTGGCACATGAAATTATCAAATAAAAAACAAACTTTAGTCAATACACCATTTTTTCAATACAGAATTTTTTTAATACAGAATTTTGCCAGTGCGGAATTTCGCTTTTACAGAACTTTGTAAAAGATTGGGGTCAAAATTCTGCTTTTTTGGAAATTCTGCATTCATAATTCCGGAAGTCGGAACACCGCTAATCAAAGTTATGGAAGTCAATATTCTGGAATTCAAAATTCTGGATAACGAAATTCTAAATTGCAAAATTCTGAATGGCAAAATTCATTAATTACAGAATTTTGCCATTCTGTAATCATATGTTTTATTGCTTAGTAAGTAGTTGTTTACAATTGCATGATTGTATTTGTTATTGTTATTTCTTTGTTTGTTGTTCTTCATTTACTTTTTTGTACTACCATGATTGTATTTGTTATTGTTATTGCTTTCTTTGTTGTTCTTCATTTACTTTTTTGTACTATCATAATGATTTAGTTTACTATGTACCTACATATACATATATGTACTGCTAAATATTTTTGTGAAATGATGGAAAATATTAATGTGGTGAAGTCCAATAAAGGAAAAGACATGTTAAACGTCGACGGCTACTTCTTCTATGTATTTGGAACTAAAAAATAAGAAAACCTTTAACTGGACTTGTTCTGAACGAATTAAAAACAAATATACCGTGCGTATTGTCACACAATTCGATGGCTGTGAACATGTTATACGAAAAAAAAGAAATGAACCATTAATGTAGTATATATTTGATCTTTATTTGTTAATAATGTTGTTTTTTGTCTTTCCGATAAACATGTTTGAATTTTGGAATTATTTTGGAGGTTATGTTTTGTTTATATTATATTATTATGTATGTATAAGTAAATTTATATAAGATACACGATTTGGCTCAAATTTTGGGGAAAAAATTTCCAGAATTAATTCCGATTTCCAGAATTTTGTCGACCCAGAATTTCGATTCCGGAATTTTGACTTCAGAATTTTAATTTTAGAGTTTTGACCGTTTCCCCTTTGTAAATACTTAATTTTGTAAATGCAGAATTTTGTCACTACCGAATTTCGCGATGTTAGTTTTCAGAATTTTGTACGAAAAGAATTTCGATATACAGCTTTTTGTAGGGATCCCGCTAAATATTACTCCAAAAACGCTATTTGAGTTACCAAATATTGCTCTCCTTGCTCTTTAATTTAATTTTCGGTTTCGGATACTATCCAACTTCGGGGAAAAAGTCTCAGATCATCATGATAGATAAACCTGGGAAGGACTTAACACAGCCGTCTTCCTACTGACCAATAAGCCTCTTACCCTGTAATTCTAAAATATTTGAAAAAGTGTTACTATCAAAGATGACATCTTTCCTCCACGAAAATAATACATTATAATACCAACGCACCAATTCGGTTTTCGTGCTAAACATGGCACTGTAGAACAAGTAAATAGTAAATTACCAACGAAATCAGGAAAGCATTCGAGAACAGAAAGTACTGTTATTTTACTGGATGTAGCTCAGGTGTTCGATAAGGTTTGGCATGAAGGCTTGTTATGGAAAATCAAAAGCGTTTTACCTTCCGGATTGCATAAAACTTTGGAGTCATATTAAAGAAAAAATAAAATTACAGTTAAAGTAGCAGACTTCATATCAGAAGGACGAGCAATAAGGGCTGGTGTACCTCCGGGTAGCGTGCTATGTCCAATTCTGTACATAATTATGCAGCAGACATCTCAACAGCTATTAACGTTTTGACATCCGCTTTCGTTGATGACACAGTTCTAGTAAGCCGTAACAAATGCCCCATCAGAGAAACAAGAGTATTGAAGCAACACTTAACTTTTGTCAAAGAATGGCTGGCCAGCTGGCGTATAAATATTAATAAGCAAAAATGCAAGCATGTTACATTCTCGCTTAGACCAGATACGTATCGGACAGTTAAAATAAACAATGTCCTAGTACCCCAAGCGAATGAAGTAACTTATCTTGGGATTCACCTGGCTCGAAAGCTCACGTGGAAACATTCATAAAGAACTTGATATTCCTATGGTAAAGAAGGAGATAGTCCTTGGTAAATTCCTGCAATCAAACGCGTTTAAAAAGAAGTGATCTACCAGCCTACTAGAGAGCAACGTTCTACCAAAATAGCTCAACCACATTCTTGAGCTTGTTTAGTTTTAAATAGATTTAAGAATTGAATACTTATTGTTAGGCTTTACCAAGCCAATAAATTATGAAATATTGAAAAGAATAATAATTTTTTTTAGTTGAAAACAAAAAAAATCTACAGCTTTTGTATAAGCACCGAAAAGCTGGTTTTTGTTTTTCTCATTAAGAGTAAAAAATTAAAACCTATAATTATAATTAGATAAAATAATTTACTATAGTTTACTTCTGCTTACTAAAAACTTAACAAAAAACTAAATTGAAGAAAATTTCGAACGAACTAAAAAGACCGAAAAAAATTTTAAAATTGTACAAGCTGAACGTCTTCTCATTTCATTTGTTATAAATTTTATCCATATATATCAACAGCAACATAAAAAGGAATTACAAACTTTTTTATTGGCGTAATTGTATATAGATATTTGGCACATAAAGCAAAATGTAGTAATGAATTAAATGAGTTTATGTTGTATAGTATAAGTTAACAATATATCAAATATGATTGTAATTCGTTCTCAATTTCGTAGAATAGCAAACATGGAATTTTTTCAAAACGTCTTTTTTTAAACAAAATACCTGAAAATATGCATTCAGCTTCATTGAAAACTGCGAGAGTATAATATGTTCGGTTATATCCGAACTTAGCGCTTCCTTACTTATTTTATATAAAGTTTAGCGATTATCTGAATGTATTTCCCTGGCTATGATCCTTGCAAATTGCGAAGGCGATTTATAGCCGTTATTCAATAATTAAACAAGTAAAAAACGTTTTTTTTTTGCAAAGACGGGCTTTTTTTTAATAACAGAACACTTTTGCTACGTTTATATATGTTTAGAGTTGTTAAATTTAATTTTTCAGTGAAAAATGTACCCCTTTGTTGGCACTACAGCTGTTGTGCCGATACACTTTTTCTCTTACGCCCTTTGCGATGAGCATGTTAGTTAGGTGATGGTGCATCTGAAATCAAATAAAATAACAGTTTTATCTAGTTTATATCATAACCCCGTACTTGAACGAAGGATTTGGCGAAATAAACATTTTTACGCAAGTCGTGATGATTTTATTGAAAATGTAAATTTTTGCGAGTCTAAAAATTCAGAATTTTCATTCCCAAAAAAAAACTCTTGTTTCGAAAAAAACCTCCTTCGTTCGAGTATGAGATATTGTAGTTCTCAAGTAGACAATAGAAAATTAGATGGGTCACATGGTTCTTGAGAAACCTTGCTAACCGCAATAGTTAATCGCGAACGGCACGTACTCGGGGCCCGTGGGAGAAGCGCGCTGCTCACAGCTGTAACTTTGGTTCTGGTGCTCAGATCTATATGAAATTTGGAAAAAAAAATCTTAAAAGGATATACTTTAAGAAAATATCGATTTTTTCAACCCACACAAATGTAGCCGAGTTAACAACAGCGCGCCAGTCGTTTCTTCTTTTCGCAAGGTGGCGCCAATTGGAGATTCCAAGCGAAGTAAGCTTCTTCTTCACCTGATCTTTCCGACGGAGTGGAGGTTTTCATCTTCCTCTGCTTCCCCCGGCGGGTACTGCTTCGGATAATTTCAGAGCTGGAGTGTTTTCGCCCATTCGGACGACATGACCTAACCAGAGCCTGTCTCTCGAAAACTCGTAGCGTCGACTCATCAGATGTAGTCATCGTCCATGCCTCTGCACCATATAGCAGGACGAGAATAATGAGTGACTTATAGAGTTAGGTTTTTGTTCGTCGAGAGAGGACTTTACTTCTCTATTGCCTACCTATTCCGAAGTAGCACCTGTTGGCAAGAGATATTCTTCGTTGGATTTCTAGGCTGACATTGTCGAAATTATTTACAACTTTGAAGTTATGACTGTTAACAGTGACGTGGGAGCCTAGTAGCGAGTGCTACGATTGTTTGTTGGATAACAGGAGATATTCCGTCTTGACCTTGTTCACCACTACACCCATTTGCCTCGCTACCTTATCCATTCTGGAGAAAGCAGAACTAACGGCGCAGTTGAGGCCAATGATATCAATATTATCGGCGTACGCCAACAGCTGTACACGCTTATAGAAGAAGGAATTATTTTCTCCAGAAGTGGGTTGAAAAAGTCACACGGAAGGAATCAGCTTTTTCTGAAAGCTCGTTTTGTATCGAACGGGTCGGGGCGGTCCTTCTCGATCCTGACGGAGATTTTGGTATTGCTCAACGTCAGCTTACACAACCGTATTACTTTTGCGGGGATACCAAATTCAGACGTCGCGGCATAAAGGCAACTCCTTATCGTGCTGTCAAAAGCAGCTTTGAAATCGAAGAAAAGGTGGTGTGTGTCGATTCTCTTTTCACGGGCCTTTTCCAAGATTTGGCGTTGTTGATTTGCCATGCCTAAACCTATACTGATTAAGTCCAATCAGTTTGTTGACGGTGGGCTTTAATCTTTCGCACAATACGCTCGATAAGACCCTTGATGCGATGTTAGGAAGGCTTATCGTACGGGATTTGGCGCAGATTGTGGGGTCTCTCTTTTCTTTGGATTAGGCAGAGCACACTTAAATTGCATGCTTATCAGTTTTTCGCCGCCGTATTTAAATAGCTCGCAAAGCGCTCCATCGGCCACCCCACTTTGTTGGTCTTCAGACGGGTAATTGCTTCGAACGTCCGCTTCATCGTCATCAATTGCGGAATCGGGTTCGAAGAAATTTCGAGCATTTCCTTTAACGGTCAGCTTGTCAAGCTTTTTGTACTCACGCATTTCGGCCCCTCTCCTTTGTTGTCTGCAAATGCGTCTCGTTTCCCTCTTCAACTCTCGGTATCTATTGCATACTGAACGTTTTGCTTTCTCTCCGCTGCGACACGGCACTCCTCATCGCACCAGCTGTTCTTTTGTCTTTACCGAAAACCAATGGTTTCGGTTGCAGCTGTATGGAAGGACGTTGAAAGGTCGTCCCACAGTCCCCCTATATCGAGATGCTGACGAGTAATTTAAGACCTCGGAGCGTATGCACGTCTTAAATAGTGGAGGCGCGTCTTTTTTCTATCATAGTATGATCGATCTGGTTGGTGGCTTTTCGATCCGGCGACAGCCTGGTAGTTTGGTGAAATTTCCTATGCTGGAATCTAATACTACAGATAACCCTATTTCGGGCCCGGCGAAGTCGGTCAGTCTCAACCCATCTGGGGATGTGTCCTCATGGAGGCTGAATTTATCGAAAGTTGTGCCACAGATACTGTCTTTTCCCACCGTGGCGTTAAAGTCACCAAACACAATTTTGAAGTCGTGGCGGGGACAACTCTCATACCTGCGTTCCAAGTGCTGAAAGAAGGCATCTTTGGTCACATCGTCCTTTTCTTTCGCCGGGGCGTGGGCACAAATCAGCGATAGGTGTGAAGAACTTCCCTTTATGCAGATTGTGGCGAACGTCTGTTCGTCCACCTGAGTGAATGCCCAAACCCGGCGACGGAGTCTCTCTCCCATCACGAATACTACACCGCTCCTGTAGTAAATTCTAAGGACTTTCTTGTCTCAGTCCTTGTCCCGCTCATCGCACTTCTTAGACGGTGGGGATGTCACCCTTTATTTTTGCGATGACATCAACCAGATGGGCGGTAGCACCTTCCTAATTTATGGGACCGCACATTCCAAGTGCATGCCCTTATATCGTCATCAAAAGAGGGGTTTCTCTTCCGAGGCAGTTGTTACGTTTTCATTCGGGACGTTTTTTACGTGGAGGATACTTTCTCCCAAACCCAGCGCATAACCCTGGGTAGGGATGGTTTACTCACTTTAGCTCGCCTTCAAACGGATGTTCTTTGGCTACCCAGAGGATACTTGGTCTAGACCGGAAGTCGTGAGCTGCTTGAGTCTTATGTAAAAGAATCGTTTCTGGCTGCTCCCAAGTGAATGACAGTCAGAGAACTGTCGTCACTTGCGTGAACTTCTACACACGACTCCATAGTTCGTATGCCACATTGTGAAAAGTGGAGAAATCGGATAACGACCACGCCTACTTCCTATATAAAACTTTTAGATTCCAATAAGCAAAACTCTGAGATATATGGTGTTATTTAAGTTCCGATAAATTCTCTTCCTTGTCTCTGACTTCAATTGGTGGTGGTCTAGTTAAGTTCTTTCAGTGGTTTACGTGGTTGCGTCTTGTCATTTAAGGATTTTTATGCTTTGTAATGTGAATTGTGGATAAAACATAGCTGTAACTTCTATTTTTTTTTTGTTAAAGTTCAATCCAAATTATTTATTGCAGGCTTGCGGAAAGTATATGCCGGCTTCAGGCAATGCTCAAAACAATGAAAACAACCAGCCAATGGACGGTACATACCTGGTGGAAGCTTCCTTTTAATGCGTAATATTCTTATTTACTGCAAGTTGTAAGATATAATTACTAATTCATATAATATTAATATATTAGATATAGAATATCACTTACATAAATATTTTAGTCGTAATCATTACTTTGTAACTTATTGAAATTGGGAAACTGTATCTCAAAACTATATTTTATTTGTCTTAACACAGCTATATGATATTTATCATTAAAACACAGTTGGTAATAATTGTTTGCCATTATTTTGTATAATAAAATTGTTCGTAAACTAAATAAGGGTTTGAGTATAGCAAGGGATACAATAATGACAATCTCGCTGAACAATTCGATGTTTCTATTTACTTGGTCGCCAAAAAGTGTGTAGCGTTGTGCTCTTCTGCACGTCTTCTCTTTTATAAGGGTATACATTTTATATATAAAAATAGTAAGACTACTTAATTTAAATTTCGCTCGAAAGCCCATTTATCGAAATATTGTTTTTTCTGGTTGGTACGACTGCCAGTAACATCTGTGCCATCAAAACATTTATTAGTTATTAGTATGCTGCAATTTTTACGATGGGTGAAATTATTCAACAAAGAAGTTCCATTAAATTTTTTGTGTGGAATCAAATTTCTAGTGCCGAGGCATTCAGAATGTTGGAAAAGGCCTTCGGTGATTATTCTTTGTCGCGAGTAATTGTGTGTGATTGATACAAATTATTCAAAGAGGGTTGAAAACGCGTTGATGACGTCCAGGACAGCCACCAACATCAACTGTGCGACCATTAACAGTCAGAGATCTTACTGGCATTTTTGGAATATAGGAAGGATTAGTTAAAACCGTTTTGAAAGATCATTTGGGGCTAACAAAAATTAAAGAACGATTGATTCCAAAATCAATAAATTTTTCGGAAAACAACGTTGTGCTTGTGAAATGCTTTCCGACTACCAGCACGTCATGAAATATATTATTATTGGCGATGGGTATTGGATGCCTACAACCCGGAAGATGAACCGAAGCCGAAAAAACACATTAAAGGAGGTCAAGGGGCCATGGGGAATTACTTTGAGAGGACGACATAGATTTTGAAGAATAAATTAAGAACTTTAGTTAAGAGAAAAGTATTACTATTTTTTGTTCATAGCAGTATGTCAACGGTAACACACCCAAAAAGGGAACACAAACCTTTTTGTTAACGCAATTATGTACAGATACTTAGCACGTTAAGAATAATGTAGTCATGAATTGAGTTTATGGCGTACAGTATACGTGAACAAGATATCAAATATGATTGTTGTAATAGAGCGCACTGACCTTTTTAGTTCACCTTAACACTTAATCCTGTCAATAGTGACGTGATATGATCGCTATGGAACGTCGCGTATATAAAACTGCTTAAACGAATCGAGTACGCGATCCTGCTGTCTATCCCTTTTATTCCCTTTTTGTGTGAGGAATCAGGTGGAGTTCTGAATCCGAGTCGATGTTGTGTGCTACTGTGGTGTGTATGTAAGGTCGCGGGATCCTAGAATACCAGCCTTCACGGTTGCGGTCGCTTGGGTCGTCTGATGACATTACGGTTGCCAGGGCCAAGATGACACCCGACATCGGGTCCGGCGGTGAGTATGATGGGGACGCAAGCATATCTGGCACTGATAACGTGTCGTACACTCCCGCGTGAGATGGGTAGGCTCCAGAAAATTCAGGCAATAACCATGTGCCATGTGACCTGCTGGCGTTGCTGAGATGTCATTCCTTTGAAGATTATTCAATATGTTAACCGATGTCGGCGGCATTCGTTGGGGTCCAGGAATCAGTGGTGGCGTGTCACTAGACGAAGCCGTTGGCTCTGCTCAGGGAGCTGCGGTGGCGATTGTTGTTCGCGGCGCTGCGACTAGTTTAGCTTTAGAGCGCGGATCAGTAACGACCGAATCTATAGTGGGCGTTAGTGCAGTTGGCATACCGGCATCAATTTTTACCTCTTGAAAAATATTATTTGAATTGGCTTTGTAATATATTTTCGTAAAATGGTTTATTAGCAACGGTTTATTATTTAACCTTTTCGGTTTTATCTGCGTTTGACAAAAAGCATAATATAACCGAGCATCCCAGTTAGGGTTCACGTTTGTGAACGGAGATCGACTACGCGAATATGACCGTCGGATCCGTAGTAGAGCTTCTCTATGCGGCCAAAACTCCATTCGGAAGGGGAGAGATAATCATCATTGATTAAGACACAATCTCCAAGCTTAGGCGCCTTTTCTAATGTTTTTCTTCGGACCAATCTCCTGATTTGGTTGATTCTTTCTTAGGTGTCGCCAGAATGGACGCTCGTTTAGGAGTGAGAACTGTAAAGTCTGAGGATTCTTGCGAGAGTGCAGCGAAAGGTCGTGAATTGAGAACGGCTTCAAGCTTAGTTAACAAAGTCGTGAGTTCTTCAAATTTAAATTAGTGGTTGCCAGCTAGCTTTTTGAAGTGATATTTAAATCTTTTCACAGCTGATTTCCATAAACCACTTATATGAGTAGCGCTGCTGCCAATTGGGGAGCGTATTTTTGGACAATTTCAGGAGAACCTTGTTTGGTGAAATCCACAAACTGTTTTTCTGTAGCATTTTGAGCTCGGATAAATGTTTTGTAGTGCAGATCTTGCACATGAAAGTTCACTTATTTAACGTACTACGGATACTATTGGCGGACCATATATTGCATGAGCATTAGCATACAGAAAAACACTTTGTTTGTACTGCACTCTAAGAGTTCACGTTGGATTCTAAACTTCTTTATTAAAATTTCTTTCGTCAAAACATTTCTTAAATCTAATCTCTTAACTAAGTATATATGTATAAATGTGTATGCTTAATGTAAATATGTGTAAATATGTATTTTATTTATATTTATAAGCTAACGCATTGATTTTACACAACTCTTTAGATTAGAGCATTTAACAAATTAAACAGATACGTACACACGCTTGATACTTTCGAATCGGTTGCTGTTTGAGTGCATTAACATTTGGCTAATGTATGATTTGTATATTTATAGTATTTTTATACTCTCGCAACAATGTTGCTAAGGAGAGTATTATAGTTTTGTTCACATAACGGTTGTTTGTAAGTCCTAAAACTAAAAGAGTCAGATATAGGGTTATATATACCAAAGTGATCAGGGTGACGAGTAGAGTCGAAATCCGGATGTCTGTCTGTACGTCCGTCCGTCTGTCCGTCCGTCCGTGCAAGCTGTAACTTGAGTAAAAATTGAGATATCATGATGAAACTTGGTACACGTATTCCTTGGCTCCATAAGAAGGTTAAGTTCGAAGATGGGTAAAATCGGCCCACTGCCACGCCCACAAAATGGCGGAAACCGAAAACCTATAAAGTGTCATAACTAAGCCATAGATAATGATATTAAAGTGAAATTTAGCACAAAGGATCGCATTAAGAAGGGGCATATTTGGACGCAATTTTTTTGGAAAAGTGGGCGTGGCCCTGCCCCTACTAAGTTTTTTGTACATATCTCGGAAACTACTATAGCTATGTCAACCAAACTCTACAGAGTCGTGTACTTCAGGCATTTCCATATACAGTTCCAAAACGGAAGAAATCGGGTAATAACCACGCCCACCCCCCATACAAAGGTTATGTTGAAAATCACTAAAAGTGCGTTAACCGACTAACAAAAAACGTCAGAAACACTAAATTTTACGGAAGATATTGCAGAAGGAAGCTGCACCCAGGCGTTTTCTAAAAATTGAAAATGGGCGTGGCCTCGCCCACTTATGGACCAAAATCCATATCTCAGGAACTACTAGACCGATTTCAATGAAATTCGGTACATAATATTTTCTTAATACCCTGATGACATGTACGAAATATGGGTGAAATCGGTTTACAACCACGCCTTCTTCCAATATAACGCTATCTTGAATTCCATCTAATGATTTCTCTGTATAATATAAGTATATACATTAGGAACCAATGATGATAGCGGAATAAATCTTTACAAAAATACGGTATTTGAAAAATATGCAAATGACGTATAATGAAATCTCGATTATCACTTTATCATGCGAGAGTATAAAATGTTCGGTGACACCCGAATTTAGCCCTTCCTTACTTGTTATGTATACTCTAATTTATGAGTTGTTCTTCGATAAACAATAATTTTTTAATTTTTATGAGCAAGCTTCATTTCACAATTTTGTTGCCTACCATTGCATTTGACATTTAGTGGACTGTATGTACTTTTTATTTAACTTATTGTTTAGATGTGTCAAAAATATAATGTTCTATATATAATTCAATCTTAATGTTATAAAACTTTCATGTTCATATATTTATGAACAATTAATATGTGGATATGTGCGATGAATAAGGTGGCAAATAGACACCTCTCTGGTATAATTATATAGTAGGGTGGCGTTCATTATATGTTACGCTTGAATTAGCAAGCCGACCATTCGCACGAAGCAGACCTTTCGTGTCTTGAAATGGGTTAAAAACTAAGAGCGATATCTTTTACCAATCGGCTTCGATTCTCTTAGTAAAGATATGTGGCGGCTGAAGTAGCGCTTTTTAGTTTATGCAATTAGAGCGACCTTTGCTTTTGTAAGGCTTGGTGCGTCAATGTATCGCATTTAACTTTCAGTTTAAGCCGCTCTATGAACTTGATCATATAGGCGACTACTCAGAGGGCTCAAGGGAACGATGAAAGACGTTCAATGATGTCAGTGTCATCCAGTGTTGTATGATAAGTGTTGATTTTCCGACTTTATGGGGCAATTATGTTGCGGATGGGCAATTGTGGCCAAGTATTGAGAGATTCTGTTAAACATTGAGGGCCATTCCACTAGAGGGTGGTGGTGGGGAGGTGCAAAGATTTGCACCCTCTTGCACCTCGATCAGAAGGATTGTCAGCACTGTCTACGGGTCGCCAAGTGGCTGATCCTACTTGGTCCAGTATTTAAAACGTACGATTAGAAATATATGTTTCTAACCAGGTTAAAATTATTTCGGCATCGGACCATAGATATAGTTTTTATTTGTGTATTGAGTGGGTCTGCACCATGGAAACTAGTTTTGCAAGTAGCAGAGCGCTACAGAGTTCAAGTAGTGGTAGACTTACCGTTTTTAGAGGGGCAACTTTTGCCTCTGCTACTATTAGGTGGCTTGTGTGTGCGGTATCGCTTTGTGTGCGCACATAGAAAGTGGCAAAATCTGTCTTTTCAGAGGCGTCGCAGAAGGCGTATAGAATCGAAATCTCGTTCAGATTATTATAAAATTGGGACCATTTTTGTAAGCAGTTAAGGTTTCATTAGCATCTAACAAATTGTCGGTAGGTATGTTATTTTAAGATATTTAGGTGATTAGCTGCGATCTTTTTTAAGGGAAATCCTGGGGTGTTGAGGGCATTTATTACCTGTGATAGGGACTCGTATGCTTGTGGAAGATTGTGACTTCCAGACAGGATATCGTCTACATACGTTTGTGTTTTTAACACTTGTGTTGCCAAAGGAAATTCTGACTTTCTGTCTCCTGCCAGTTTGTGGAGTGTACGAATGGCTAAATATGGGGCACAGTTGCGATCTGCTTGATTTAGGTGCGAAACCTTATCTCAATGCTTATTCTTTATTTGGTAGCTTGGGAGTATGTTTGTAAGACTATAGCTTCTGCTTGAATGCGCTTATCCGCTTTGGGGGCAGATAACTGTAATGGGACAGATTTTATTAGATAGCTACTTCGCCCATTCCCATGATTTCAAATTTAACTTGCCTTGTTGGCAGTTTTAGTTAAATTTGTGATCCTTGGTCTATTAATGCCCTCAGTTTGAACTGTTCTCCTTGGTGTTCGATGGAGACGACTGTGGGTAGTTATACCCTACTTTGAATTTCGCTGTGTAGCGTTTGAGTTTTTGTGCTTTGAGAAACATGGTGTCTCTTGGCAAATTTCTGGATTTCGTCTTTCGGGAGTTGCAACTCTTTTTGTATAAGCGTTGCTTTATGGTGTAGTGGGAAACATGTAACATAAAATGATGATATTTATAACAATATAACCAATTGCAGGTTGAGTGCATGAGACAAGCAAAGTCCTTTTGATCTGGGAAAGTTGTTCTTTTCGTTAATATTGAATTAAACTTCTCACACGGTACATTGCTCGCATGACGTTTGTTTATTCTGTTCAAATGTGAACAATTGTGTTTTGAAAAAAAAAAATCTTTTTGGCATTCTTGGCTAGTTCATTAGTGTTGTTACTTGTTAATCGAATAATATTCTTTCGTTTTCATATCCTGCTTTTAGAGCTTCCAGAGCCAAAATGAAATTATCGTCATTTAATGCGAACCGATTTACTATTACGCCTGCTTGACCTTTAGATTTGTAGAAGGTTATACAATTTTTGAGCTTTTGACAGTTTTGGATAGCTGATGTAAACGGCTGTGAACATGTCCCGAAAGGACGGCCATCCTTCATAACCTCCATAAATTGTTTCTATGTCCCATCTGGGTACCCCGAGGTGGATGCCTGAACTTACCTTTTGACTGTATATTTGTGGCACCGAGAGTAGACTCGGATGTGGAGTTGTTTTGTTGTTTGTTGTTTTTGTTTGTAATTATTTACTATGACGTCATGAGCCGCTTAGAGGCGATTCCATAATTTTTTAGATTTTGCATTTTTGTTTCTAATAACGGTTCAGAGTTTTCTTGAATCGGTGAGCAGGAAAATCTAGTGAAGTATTAAATTAAGCTGTCACTCTCAGAAAAGAATTTACTATCAGAAATGTCTTCCCCCCGGTTGTGATTGCAGCTTCTTGATGTCGAACCTTCCTCTTGTTTGTTGACGTGCGTTTTTGCTGCACAGGAGCGGGTTCGAATCTTGGCTGCAACAAGATAGTGGTCCAAGTCGATGTTAGGACCTCGGAGCGTACGCACGTCTATAACACTGGAGACGTATCTTCTGTCTATCACAATATGATCGATCTGGTTGATGGCTTTTCGATCCGGAAATAGCCAAGTGGCTTGATGTATTTTTTTATGCTGGAATGTAGTGCTACAGATAACCATATTTCGGGCCGAGGCGAAGTCGATCAGCCTCAACCCGTTTGGAGATGTTTCGTCGTGGAGGCTGAATTTACCGACCGTAGTGCCAGAAATACCTTCTTTGCCCACCCTGGTGTTAAAGTCGCCAAGCACGATTTTGATATCATGGCGGGGGCAGCTCTCATAAGTGCACTCCAAGCGTTCGTAGAAGGCATCTTTGGTCACATCGTCCTTCTCTTTCGTCGGGGAGTGGGCGCAAAACACGATATGTTGACGAACCTCGCTTTGATGCGGATTGTGGCTAGACGTTCATTCACCGGAGTGAATGATAGTACTCGGCGACGGAGTCTCTCTCCCACCCCGAATCCAACACCAAACTTGCGCTCCTTTATATGGCCGCTGTAGTAAATGTCACAAGGACCTACTCGTCTCTGTCCTTGTCCCGTCCGTCGCATTTCTTGGACGGCGGTGATGTCAGCCTTTATTTTTGCGAGGACATCAACCAGCTGGGCAGCGGCACCTTCCCAATTAAGGGTCCGGACATTCCAGGTGCATGCCCTCAAATCGTAGTCCTTATTTCGTTTGCAATGGTCGTCATCAAAAGGGGGTCTCTCATCCGAGGCTTGTTGCTTCCTTCCATTGGTATTGTTTTTTTTACGTGGCGGGTCCCAAACCCAGCGCACAACCCTATGTAGGGGAGGTTTCGCCTTCTCACATTAGCTCGCCTTCGAACGGATGTTCTTAGGCTACCCAGAGGATACTTGGTCAAAGACCGGAAGTAGTGAGATGCTTGAGCCATGTGTAAAAGAATCGTTTCTGGCCACTCCCAAGTGAATGGCGATCAGAGAACTTTCCTCACTTGCGTTTATTTAGTAAAGTCTATGAACAATGATTCTTACAGACTAATGAAAAACTAGGATGCATATTAGAATTCTAAAATAATAAAATTACAATAACAAGAGTAGATAACTTAAACTAAAAAACAGAATTGAGGGTATTAATGAAGGATACCCTAGAGTGAGAAAAATCAAGTAGAACTTTCTCGGAGATCGAGTTAAACTCCCGCATAGCCCTCTTGAGGGGAGCATATTCAGCAAAATTAGTACTTTCCTTTTTGTAATAAAATGGCGAAATGGATCTGAGACAACGCTGGGGAGTATTGAAGTTGAGTTTCCCTAATAAGTAGGGACAGTCAATTTCCCCGTTAATTACATTGTAGACAAATGAAAGTGAGAGAACGGACCTTCGATTTTCCAGCGATTTAAGATGTAAAAGCAATAAACGCGATGTATACGATGGTATTGGGTCAACAAACTTTAAGGAGCGGAGAGCATATTTAAGAAAGATCTTTTGAACACGCTCGATCCTGTTAATTGACGATATGCAATATGGTCTCCAAATAAACACTGCATACTCCAAAATGGACCGCACAAAACATGTGTACAGTAATTTTAACGTGTAAGGGTCGGAAAAATTTGTAGAATTTCGACGGACAAAGCCAAGTACAGAAAAAGATTTTGAAGTGATATAGTTGATGTGATTACTGAAAGAAAATCTGTTGTCAAAGATTACCCCAAGATCTTTGATTTCAGTAACGCATTTTAGGACGCAATTAGAAATACTGTAGCTAGAAGATAATATGTTGCGTCCCCTACCATAGGAGATCTGTGAGCATTTATCTACATTCAGAAAAAGTTTCGATTTCAGGCACCAATTATGAAAAGTATCAATATCACATTGAAGTTTGAGTACATCTTGTGTGTTATTGATTAATGCAAAAATTTTTAAGTCATCTGCATATAACAGAAAGTTGGCGAAAGAGAAGCAACAGGAGATGTCATTGATAAACAGCACAAAGAGAAGTGGACCCAAGACGCTTCCTTGTGGGACTCCCGAAGACGCAGTGAATGAATCAGATGACACTCCATCAACAGTGACTACGCATCGTCTGTTTTGCAAATATGATTTAATCCACATCAAGAAGGCCGAGTGAAATCCTAGTGATGATAATTTTTTAATTAGAATATTATGTGATACTTTATCAAAGGCTTTAGAGAAATCTGTGTAGACACAATCTACTTGAAATCCAGCGGAGAATGCAGACATACAGTAATCACTAAAAACTGCTAAGTTTGACACAGTGGAGCGCCCAGGGACAAACCCATGCTGATTGACATTAATTATTGATTTTACTGCAAAATATAATTTATTTTTAACAGAACACTCAAAAATTTTCGAAATAGTAGAGAGTTTAGAAATAGGCCTGTAATTGCAGACATCATCCTTTCTACCACCTTTATGAATAGGGGTAATGCATGTCAATTTCCAGTCAGAAATGAAATCCCCGGTGGCGAGAGACTTATTGAAGATAAGCATGAGAGGATATAATAAGGCAGTGCAATTTTTTATAAATACGGGCGGAAGCCCGTCCAAATCCAATTTGGACGAGGACTTAATGTCACAAATAGCCTTAGCAATATCGTCCTGTGAAAGACACAGTGAGCCAAAATTTATGGATGGGAAGTTATCAGCTGAAAAAGTGGAACTAGTACCAGGATCATCTTGAACATAGTTCGATTTGAAAAATTCAGCGAACAAATTGGAGATTTCGACCGGAGTGCATGCCGACTTATCACCCCAGCGTAAAGCAGAGGGAATGGCCGAACACGCTCTTTTAGATTTTACAAAGTTCCAAAAGAACTTAGGGTTTGACTTAATTGTAGACTCCGTATTATTAATAAACCTTTTATAGAGGAACTTATCCAATTCATTAAACAGTTTTGTGTAGTGCTGATATTGAACAAAGGAAACATGAGATTTAGTTGAAGAGAATTTTCTAAAATATTTATTTCTAAGATTTTTTAGACGTTTAAGGTCCTTAGTGTACCAAGGCAACTTATATGGTTGTATGTGTTTGAGCGGGATATTATAATGACAAAATTCCTGGATTGATTTCTTAAAAATGGAGAAACTATTAGCTGTATCAAGTCCCGATAGTAAATCATCCCATTTTATTTCAAAGAGCTGATTGTTGAGCCGTTCAAAGTCGCAAAATGCAAAATTAAAACCAAGCCCATCAATTGGTTTGACAGGGGCGAAAAGATAAGTATCCACCTCAAACGCTAGCGGTGAATGATGGATGGTGGCTGGAGTAATTGGAGAGAATCCATCAAGAATCCTAAATTTTAAATTATCACTAAGAAAGACTAGGTCAAGAAATCGATCGAGACTATTTGAATATGAGTTGATTTGAATCAGATTGAGACCAAGCAAGCTATCAATGAGAAATAACTCCTGAGAAGACGAAAAATTTGAAGGAATAAGAGCAGGACTATAGGAACAACCAGACCAGACGATATTGCTTAGATTAAAGTCACCCAAAACACAAATATTATTCTCTTTCACCTTGTTTAATACCAGCGAGGAAATATTATTTGCGTGCAACTTGTACAACTCTAGCGGACTATTAGGAGGGATGTATGAGACTGCAATGAACAGAGCATCATTGACACAGATACATAGTTGGTCCAGGATAGAATCTTCATTCTCAAGCATAATTAAGCGAGGACGATATTTGCGATGAACTGCTAAGAGAACTCCACCCCCTCTTAGACAGCCAGTTTTTTCGTGATCTCTGTCCTTGCGGAAGACATAATAGAGATTTGAGTCAAAGTATTCGCTATCGAAATAACTAGAATTCAGCCAAGTCTCAACAATAACGATAATATCGAAATCCAAACGTGACGAAAAATTGCGAATAATATTTGATTTACACCTAATACCCGATAAATTTTGGTAGTAGACCTTAAGACAGGAGCAAGTTGAGGAAGGTGCAGAAAACGTATGAGTAGAATTGCGATTAACAGCCGCGTCAACTAATCTGCAGCGCTGTTTTCCCCTCGCTTTAGAAAAAACTTAAAGGGACGCAGCTTAATGCCAGAAGGCCACACTGAAGAGGAGAAAACAGCATTAAAAAAAGATGGGGACACACCTAGCTTAAAGTTTATCCTCTTAAGAGTATTAACATCGGTATCTTTCTTAATTAATTTATAACATAGAAGATGCTCTCTATCAACATTAGCATGTTTAACAACAAAAGATATAATATCTTCCTCCGTGACTGAGTTCTTAAATGCAGATAAGTGAATCCATTTCTTGGGTATGACGACATCGAGATCAACATTGGCATTAACACCAACAACAGTTGAAGTGGCTGGGGACTTTTTGTTCTTAGTACTCACTTTTAACTTCAAATTTCTGTTAGCAGGAATTGAAGTAGAAGAGTTGTTTACAGAATCAACGGCGACAGAGTGAGCAGCATTGACAGCGACAGGTTGGCGAGCTGGTTTAGCAGCAGCTGTTGGATTGTTATTGGCTTTCGAGTGAGTGTTGATGTTCCTACCAACAGCGTCAGCATATGTATTGACATTATTATTAACAGCAGCAATAGAGCGAGCGGAGCAAGCAGCAGACGGAGCAGCCGAGAGTGCTTTCGAAGTAGCGGGAGCAAGATAATCCATACTCACACAATCAGTGGGAGCAGAAACAACAACTTTCGGCGACGGAGCATTTGTACTCGCAATAGTCGTAGAAGTAGAGATAGAGTTTGCAGTAGTTGAAGCTGCAGAGAGTACCTTCAGTGTAGCGGGAGCGAGATAGTTCTCACACACGTTATCAGCAGGAACAGTGGTGTTAGACGGAGCAGCGATTGTGGAGTCACTGGTAACAACAGCAGTCGCAGCAGTGAGAGTGGGGTTGGCAGCAGAGAAATTGACATTGTCGGACAATTTCTTATGCACAGTGCAGATCTCTGATTTGAGTTCGTTAAGCATAGCGATTAACGATTTACGATCATCACATAATTGCTGTATTAACGCGAGCGCCTTCGTTTGTTCACTTCTCAGTGAACTTACTTCCCGTAAAAGAGAATTAAGCACTACATTTTCTTTGTTATGATTGTTATGCTCCAACAAAGGTTCAGCTATTTCACTATTCGATTGTTCAGAATTTTGTTGTTGCGAACTTAAATTATAAGTGCATTGAACTTCGCGCACTGATGGCGACGCAGGCGGCGAGCGAATGGAATTTCTCCGAACTACCGAAAGCATTTTTAGATTTCACCAAGAAATCTACATCAGCCTGTGATAGATTCACGCACGACAAGTGAAATATTTGATTGCATTTATGGCAACCAATCTTGGGCTGAGCACGGTCAACTCTATGCCCGCAAACACACGGCATTAATAGCGATAAAATAAAAAAACGCGGAGCAGAAAAAAATACGTCAGTACACGGCGACGACTCACTGCACTAATGTGTTAAGGCCCGAGGCGGTTTTTGTAAGCAGTGCTTGAGTTGCCGATGTGGTTGAGATTTAACTGGTGACACCTCATCATTGCGGTTTTCCAGCAGTCTTTTTATAAGCAGGGCAGCGAAAGCTACCAGTCGGGTGCTTATTCGTCCCTTGTGGGCATAAGAGACATAAGACTGCATCCTTTTGCGGCGTGCCCTTTTCTCTACATCTATAGCAAGAGCCGGTGAGATCACTGTTGCTTTTATAGCTGCGCGATATATGGCCAAACTCAAAGCATTTAAAGCATTGGACAGGTCTTGTAATTTCCTGGACCTTACAATTAACCCAACCTATTTTTGGAACGAAGTTCCTTACGGCAGGCTTGGAGAAGATAGGGATTTTGCTGCGGGACCTAACTGAAAAAAAGTGATAGTAAAACCGTAAGAAAAAACCCGCAAGAAATAACCCGTAAGAAGAAGACTGTAAGATCGCAAGTTATAGCCTACCTTTAGGTTTTGCAAAATAATTAGGCATGAAAATCTGTAACATTATTGTGTATGCAAATTAGTTTTGGGTGAGAATTGCGCTTGCGCTAAGTACGTTAATGGGGAGTTGAATTGTTGCATATTTTTTGGCGTAAGAAAAAAGTTAGGCTGTTCACGGTAAGGTGGTTATCGGGTTATGTGATTATTAGATTAAAAATAACCTCTATGCTCCGTGAACATCCTATGTATGGTTATTTGCTTATTTTTACACAAACAGCTGTTCATTGTTTTAGTTCAATGAAATTCCTACTTATAAAATGCCTAAACAAAGTTTAATAAGCAAAATAATCGAATTTAAAATAAGTTCTGCTATTCAGGAAATGGACTTTATTGAAGGTGTGTGCTTATTAAATAATCCGAATTTTAAGCGTTCAAAAAATTCTTCTAGAGGACATAACTTTAATCATCTGTAGTAGACGGGGAGATGAACTCCATGTTCCGAAATCTATTCATTGGAGAGAAAATGTTCTGTGTTGCCTTGACGATGGCGATTTTTACAAATGCTGCGCGTCAGCAAATGCCAATTCGCTTATCTCCTATTTTTGATGCTTTTTATTTCGGTTTTAATTTGCTGATTGTAAACAAAAAACAGAAGTTAATAGCAGATTTTCCAATATAAAAAAAGAAAATATAAATGGAAATGCCATTCGCTTAGTTGTATTTATTTTTTGTGCTGCCATTTAGTAAAATTCCAACGACTTTCTAACACTCGAAATAAGCACATAACCACATAATCTGTAAACAAGGGCTTAAGTCGGTCAAAGTTGGTTATTTTGTCATACCGCATTTTGTATTTGTTTACTTAATCACATAACCACATAACCCGATAACCACCTTACCGTGAACAGCCTCAGTATTGATTGCATATTTTTAGGCGGGCTCTAACTAAGTGTTCGCTCCCCTGCACATTTCTTCCACATTGAAAAAGTTTACGTTGCGCTTTTGTGAATAAGCTTTAGAGCTTTGAATGTGTCATTGTGTTGCCATATTCTTTCAATTCGTTTTCCTTAAAAAATCAGGTGCGACAGTCGTATACACCAGCGAGTAGTGCATAATACCGTTCTCCTTCTCCCTCTTTCTTTCGTTCTTTCATTCCTTCTCTCTTCGCAAATTGTATCGATTCTACATTAGCCGAAGGAACTTCGTTCCTACCTGGTGTCCCACGACACCACATTTCTTTTATTTTATTTTCGCCTAGGAGTTTTTTTGACATTGCCAAAGGGACACTGATAATGACAATTAAGCCGTTGTCATCGTCAGGAAATTTGTCATTTATGTACATACATACTTCCTCGGCTGTCGTTGCCTCGCCTAAGTCTTTAATTTCAAGCGATAGAACTTTAACTTCTGCCATATTTTATAGGACCTCTATTGTGCGTTCCTTGACGTTTTTAGAAGAATCCTTCGTTTTGCTTTAAGTTTTAGCAGAAGTTCACCCTTCGCTGTTCTTCTTGCTTTGCTCAAACTGTCACCGAGGTCTTGAAGTCTGGGGTCTGATTTAATTTTTTTCAGCATATCTGCGGAAGACATGACGCTGGTCTTCGAAATCACCAGAGATTATGTGCGCTTCAGCTTCAGCTTCCGTTTTGGAATCTTTGGTTCTATTTTTTTCAGTTCAGATTTATTACGTTTATTTTTCACCAGTTTCCATTCAGGTGCCTGATCATCCGGGGGAGGTGCTACACTGTCAGGTATTTGCGTTTGTCACCGAGGTCTTGAAGTCTGGGGTCTGATTTAATTTTTTTCAGCATATCTGCGTAAGACATGACGCTGGTTTTCGAAATCACCAGAGATTCTGTGCGCTTCAGCTCCCGTTTTGGAATCTTTGGTTCTATTTTTTCAGTTCCGATTTATTAAGTTTATTTTTCACCAGTTCCCATTCAGGTTCCTGATCTTTCGGGAAGGTGCTACACTGTCACCACAGTTATTTTGTCTCTTACTTTTTTAAGTCTCTTTCTCGTTTTCAAGCTTCCTCTTCGCCTGCATCGCAATCACAAACCACGGCGAAGTTTGGGACGTGTTTTTCCTCTATTAACAGGGGTTTGGATAAGTAGTACGCTCAGAGGCAGCTAGCTCATATAATGAAGTTATCCGTCCGTTATAGCCTGGTGGATAGATCGTCTCTTTCCGATTTGATAAAAGGCTGGCATATTTCCTCAAGTAATGGTTTTCCTTGCCATAGGAGTTACATTTTGCTGCTTGTCTTGTTCAACAGCTACTGCTGTGCTGCTTTCGTGGTTGGTATGTAGTGGCGGTGTTCGCATCACGTTTGAGCTTCGCCTAAAGGCCATGTGCTCTTTTAGATTTTCAAATTCGGTTTCATTAATATAGTTTGTGGTCTTCATTTAACTGGGTCCACCCTTGAGGCCGCTATCTCTGTTCGCTATGTGCAATTGCTGTGATGATTCCTCGGTTATTTTTGCAATACAGGGAGGTTATGTAATGGTTGACCTGAATGGGTACCTATGTTCAGTGCCAGATCAGCGTTAATCGGGGGCAAGGCTCAACCGAAATTGCAGCGCCAACTCAGTGACGGCAAGCATCGAAGGTACCTTAAGGCCTTGCTGGGGTTTCAGTGGGGACGGAAGGCATTCGTAACATTAGCCGGAAAGCCATTTCCGCTTACTAAAGTCGCTGAAAGCTACGTCTGTCAGCTTCAATGTATAAATTTTGAGAACGATTTCCAATAGATTTTCACCAAAGTCTTACTGGGCTTAGAATCTGGTATCCATTTTGTAGGAATTTTTCTAATTTCCGTTTGTTGTTGGTTAGTTCAGCCGCTCCTAACCTGGAGACAGACGCTGCTCAGTGAGCCGCTCAATCTGAGTGGGACGTTCCTGGGATTTTTCCTTGGTTGACACGTAGTTTTGTGCGGTGTCGGTTCGTCCCATATAAGAGATTTCGTCGGGTAGATATAGCCTATTAAGCTATACCCTCCATCTCTGCTGCTTTGGTCAGGGACTGCTTATTGGTTATTCGCAGCTAACCTTCATATCTTGGGCCGTTCAACTATCCGCCACTTGCTGATCCCCACAGTAGCCCAAGCTAGCCCTGTGCCCAAGTTAACCCTGTTATCCGCATTGAATGTATTCGTTATCAAGTATGCACCATTCATAGTTTTCGCCTTCAGTGGCTGCAATCTCATCTGTAACTTTAATATTGTCAACGTCTGCCTGAAACGAACAATTTTATTCTTAACTTGTACCATCTTCTCTAACGCACAAATTTGTTTTCTTGTTAGGAGTTGGCGGTATTCAATTTTAAATGAGTGGATGATACCTCGATCAAGTGGCTGTACCATATAAGGGCAGTTGTGTTTGAAGAATTTCGCATCAGTATTGTGGCATTATCAACAATCAAACATATCTGCTTGTTATCTTTTTGAAGATTTTAATTCAGATCTGTTAGAATTTTTTTCAAAATAACACCCGTCATCCAAGCACTTCTATTATAATAATAAGGAACGGTAGCTGTTTCCGTTAAAGGACCGTGATTTAGCCGACTTTCCAATGCAATATGCACATTTGTACGTGCGATTTTTCTAACCCGTTTCTTATTGTGATTTCTTATGGCGTGGATCTTGCTCTCATTGATTTTCATGCGCGATATAGCACTATATATACTTACTTCGTACTAAGCAGCAATGGTTTTTTGATCTTTGGAAGTTTTTAAATTATTTAAAACTGCATTCTTTTGTTTGGCTGTTAGCACACGACGCGACATTGTTACAGATGTAACACAAAATCATATGTTTGACAATTGATAGAAAAAATTTTGTGTTTAAGTGTTGGTTAAAATAGATCAAAATTTGTGGGTAACGATTTAATTTTCCTGAATTTTTTTTACATAAATGCGATATTTGCTTATTAACGATTTACATTCAAACAACCATATTCATATAAAAATCCGTGTATAATGCGCTGAAATATGAAAATGTTGCATATGACCAAAATTTGCATACAGGCGGTTCGTCATATAACCGATATCTACTGTATATATAAAATTGTATAAATTCCGATCCTCTGGTTGACGCTTTACATCTTCAGGTATTTCTCTGGCTTTGATTCTTGCAAGTTGTAAGTTGACTTAAACAGCGCAGCCGCTGTCTCTTAATTCGCTGAAATTGTTGGTTGGCGTTGATACTGGTTCCAAGATAGACGAAAGTGTCTACAACTTTCTATATCGCCTTGCCCCTGTTCACTACCAGACCCTTTTGCTTCGCTTCCTTATCCAATCTGAAGAAAGCAGATTTAAAGGCGCTGGTGTTGAGGCCAATGATATCAATATCATCGGCGAACGTCAGCAGTTCAACACTTTTATAGACGATTATACCATCCCTATTTAGTTCTGCAGTTCGAATTATTTTCACCAGCAGTAGTTTGAAAAAGTCGCACGGTAGGGAATCGCCTTGTCTGAAACCTCGTTTGGTATCGAACGGCTCGGAGAGGTCCTTCTCGATCCTGACGGAGCTTTTCGTGTTGCTCAACGTCAGCTTACATAGCCGTATTCGCTTTGCGGAGATTCCAAATTTAGACAAAGAGGTGGTGTGTGTCGATTCTCCTTTCACGGGTCTTTTCCAATATTTGGCGTACGAAATCCTAATGAGTGCTCTCAAAGAGCAGGAGTGCACGTCAAGTGGAAAATCGTTCTGCTGTCTGTTGTGAGTGCAGCTTCTCGAAGTCGAACCTTCCTTGTGTTTGTTGACGTGCGTTTTTTGCTGCACAGAGGCGGGTGCGTATCTTGGCTGCAACAAGGTAGTGGTTCCAGTCGTCTATTACAATATGATCGATCTGGTTGGTGGTTTTTTGATCCGGAGACAGCCAGGTAGCTTGGTGAATTTTTCTATGCTGGAATCTAGTACTACACACAACCATATTTTGGGCCCCGGTGAAATCGATCAGCCTCAACCCATTTGGGAATATTTTCTCAAGGAGGCTGAATTTACCGACCGCTTTGCCAAAGAAACCTTTGTTGTCCACCCTGGCGTTAAAGCCGCCAAGCACGATTTTGACATCGTGGCGGGGTAGCTGTCATATGTGCGCTCCAAACTCATAGAATGCAGCTTTGGTCATATCGTCCGAAGATCGAAGAACTTCGCTTTGATGTGGATTGAAGTTAGACTTTCATCCACCGGGGCGAATGACAGTACTTGGCTATGGAGGCTCTCTCCCACCACGAATCCCGCTCCTTTATGTGGCCACTGTAGTAAATCCCACAAGGACCTACTCACCTCAGTTCTTGTTCCATCCATCGCATATCTTGGATGGCGATGATGTCAGCCTTCACCGGACATTCGAAGTGCCTTTGCTTAAATCGTTATTCTCAGTTCCTTTGCCTTGGTCGTCATCAAAAGGGGTGTCTCATCCGAGGCTGTTCGTAACTTTTAATTGGGGCGTTTTTACGTGGCGGGTCCCAAACCCAGTCCACAAACCAGTGGAGGGGATATTTGGTCTTCTCACTTTAGCTCGCTTCAAACGGATTTTCTTTGGCTACCGGGAGGATACTTGGATATACATATTTAAGTTATGGGTCGGCCACCGTACAATCGAAATACGCTATTTGAATTGCAAAGTTGAACTCTATTAGTTTATTGAATAATTTCTTTTTTATACAAAATTTTGCTTATTGACCATAAACTTAAACTTACATACATATGTACGAATTCTCAAACCTTATTTTGGTCAAGAAATGGCTTACAATACGGCGGCGCGGCTTCCGCTCTGGTTTAGTGCCGACGAAATGTGCTGTTGTAATTTAAGGAAGTGAACTTTATTGAGCAACAATGATATTGTTTATTTGCAGAGTATTGCTGAATTGCATTTCTGATATATTTTGTTAGCTACAACTTTGTTGTTGGTATATTTTTTTAACTATGCTAACTGTGATAACTCCCCCCTTTTTAAGCTCCAGCGTCTCGCTGATTATTAATTATTAATGAATGAATTACTGTTTTTTGGTTTAAGTTATACAAAGCTATCGGTAGTGTTACTGCAACATGAATTGCTACGAAGCTTGAACTAATTGAAATAATGTTTTTTTATGTTATTCGTTCTAGTTCATTTACATTTTCTGATAGTAACTTGTTTGCCAGTTTGTATAAATAACGTTATTCAAGGTTGTAGTTTCGTCAAAGAAGTTTATAATAAAAGTACCATTTAGTTAAAAAGATTTATTATTATAAGCAACATTTCCAATAAAATTTGAGAGAAATATTGTTCCTTCTTTATTTAATTATTGCTTGGTTTACATATTGGTAATCGAAAAGCGCTTTTTATCCACTAAAGGAATGTGCAACGCAATGGATTTTGTCTAATTTTTTAAGTTACTTTCACTTGCATATCTATCATCTACTTCAAGGCATTTTCCATGTATGCCATATCTGTCGTTTTAGGATATGAAAAGATTGGTGAATTCTAAGTAAACTCGTTTAAGATGTTTTACAATTGAACGTATGTATGATAATATTATTGTAAAGGGTATCTTCGGTTCATAGAGAGTTCTGCATATTTGAGTAAAAGGTAATGTCTCAGTTTGAAAGAGAATATTTGCGATATCTTTCCTATTTAGAATTTGAGAATGAATAATTCCTTATTTTGCTAATTGGTTTGGCATTACAATTTTTGTAATTTAATCTTTTACTATACATAACTAATGTTTGTGCGAATAACTGCTTATTATTCTAAGTTATTTCATCCTCAATCGTATTATAACTATGGAATATTTTGTTATTTGGCTTGATAAGGTCTTGATTTGTGGTATACTATACGTTACTGTTTTCAGTCAGTTCATGTGTTGTGGAAAGTATTCGGTTAGTGGCATCGGGATTTCCTGCAAACCATTTCCAAACAGATCCTATTCAATTGATTGATCTCTCGTTTATTGTTCGCGGTTGGCTTAATAAGCTATATATCTCGGAAAGTTGGTGTTTTAATTGTGGAAATAAAATACTTGTTTTATTTTTCGAAAGTCGATAATGTGGATAATTTTATACATTATTTTTGTAATCTTTCCTAATCCTTGTTTGATTGTTACGAATGGGGTGTCGTACTCGTACTAGCGTTGCAGTTATCTAGTACGGTAAGAGTCTAAAAAATAAATGTCAGTCAGTTTTTTAAATGTGATTTATGAATTTTTCTGTTATCTTTAGTAGTTATTGTGACCGTATTGTCTTTAGCGACGGTTTTTTTTCTTGAAAATGGGTTTATTTTTACTTTTAGAAAAATAGTTATCACAATTCGCGGCAACTCACCTATGCTTTGGCGACGACTCTGCTGTATACCGAATTGGAAAAGCGGGAAAAAATGAGCTTATGGCTGACTCCCTTTAGTCCATTGTGTCCGGGGTCCTCGTGTGTGGTGTATATGATGCAGGTGTGTTCAGTGTGAGGTGTGGATGATGAATATGGTGTAGATGTGTTGCTTATGATGTGTGGATGATATAGATGGTGTAGTCGTGTTGAGTATGGTGTGTATGTACATGGTGTAGGAGTATTATATTAAGAGGGGGGTCAGGTTCTCATTTAGCTATCCCGGCCCCCCTAAACGACTGTTTAGCCTGAAGGGCGCTGCATCTGTTGCAGCGTTGTCACAACGCTGCTCAGACCCGTAGATCGACGAGGTGGTGGTCCAGGCTGTCGATGCCACAATGAGGTTCCGCTCCGCTGAGGTGCGCCACGAGCTGTGGGTTGGAATCGGTGTATGCGGCCGCGATGGATGGGTGGCCGATTCAATTCGCGTGCTGCGCTGCGATGTAGCAGCGTGTGATGCGGCCTGTGGCATATTTGGCACAGCCCTCGTGACTCACACGCTGCAGTCAGATGTGTATGTGACAGGCAGTTACGGCAATGCCCGTGGGTCTGGGCAACTTGCTGCCGTTGCACGGGTCGCATACCCCCAAATATGCCACAATGGAGCAGGCGATGTGGGCGCCGACAGATGGGGCACCTTAGGATCTCCGAAGTCCGTGATGGGTGTGGTGGTGGTCGAGTGACACCACGAGGTGCGGATTGAAGGACCGCTGCAGGCGCGGTTGCCGGTACAGGTGCCGGCGTTGTTGCCGGTGCAATTGCCGGCGTGGTTGCAACCACAGTTCGGGGCGCTGGTGTGGGCCCGGTGCGTGGCGCATTGGTAGCCCGAGCGGTTGGCGTGGTTGTAACATCCGTATCTACCTCCATAGTAATCTGTATAGAGAATGTTGTTGATTATTAATCTATCATACAATGAGATATGATATGCCACGATATGTGGCATGAATGGGTCGTCGTATTGAGCGACCGTTTTTGTTAGTTTTCGACGGTTTATTATTTTTTAGCGGTTTGTTATTAGCGTATTTCTCGTTTTAGTATTTAATTTAGTGATTTTATTATATCGCCATATTATCGGTTCGGTTTTTTCGGTTTTCGGATTCGCGGTCGTCTGTGGTTGGTAAAAAGCACAGCCTCACGAGCGGTCTGGTTAGTGTTCCGTTTTGCGGACGGAGATCCACGACCCGTGTGTGACCGTCGGAGCCATAATGTAGCTTTTCTATGCGGCCTAGTCGCCACTCGGTAGGGGGTAGACAATCATCATGAATGAGGACACAGTCTCCAAGTTTAGGCGCTTGTTCAGGAGTCTTCCAGCGGTATCTTTTGTGGAGATCCTTTATGTATTCGTCCTTCCATCGGCGGCTGAAATCATGATGGAGAATTTTAATTCGTTCCCATCGATTTAATAGAGATAGCGACTCCACAACTGGCTCAGGAATGGCCAGGATGGGTGCTCCTTTTAGAAAATGCTCTGGATGGCCGTGAATTGAGAACGGCTTCAATTCGATTTAATAACGTCATGAACTTATCGTAATTGAATTTATAATTTCCAGCTACCCGTTTGAAATGGGATTTGAAGCTTTTCACAGCTGATTCCCATAAACCGCCCGTATGAGAAGCGCTTGGGGGTATGAATTGCTAATTGATACCTTGAGGGGCGTACTTTTGTACGATGTCGGGTGACACTTGTCTTAAAAAATCCACAAATTGCTTTTCTGTGGCTCGTTGAGCTCCAATAAAGGTTTTGTCATTATCGCTCATGATTTTCGAAGAGTAGCCACGTCGAGCGACGAAGCGAGCAAATGCCGCGAAAAAAGCCTCCGTCGTCAGATTACTACATAGCTCAAGATGTACTGCCTTTGTCGTGTAACATACAAAGACAGCCACAGAGCCTTTCATGAGAGTGGGAGACCTTAACATAGACGCCTTACCTGGAAAGGCCCAGCAAAATTAACACCTGTTGTGGTAAAATTCAGAGCGAAATTGCAGCGTTCCGCGTTCGCATCTTCTGTTTGTGCATAGTGCAAATCTTGCACGTGAAGATGCACTTCTTGATTTGCGGCTTAAGACGGGAGATGTAATACTCCTGGCGTACCATATGTTGCATGAGGCGATGTTCGGCGTGTAGCATTAAGATGTGGATGTAATGGAGAAATAATGTGGCAAATGGTGACCTCTCTGGAATTATTATGGGGTGGCGTTCATTGTATGTTAGGCTCGAATTAGCAAGCCGACCATTGGCACGAAGCAGACCTTTCGTGTCCAGAAATGGGTTTAGAACTAAGAGTGAGCTCTTTTTATCAATCGGCCTCGATTCTCTTAGTAGTGATATATCGCGGCTAAAGTAGCGCGCTTGTGTATATGCAATTAGTGCGACCTTTGCCTTTTATAACTCTAGGTGCGTCACTTTGTTGCATGGGAAATCATGTGATCCTTATACTTTGTTTTTGAGTTGCTCGTTAAATTTGAATATATAAGCAACTACTCTGAGAGCTTTTGGAAACGATGAAAATCGTTCAAGGATTTCGGCATCATCCAATAATGTGTGAAAGGTGGCGATTTTTCGACCTTCTGGTGCGATAATGTTGCGCATGGGGGATTGTGGCCACGAATCAGGAGATTCTATCAACCACCGGGGGCCATTCCACCAGAGGGTGGTGGTGGCAAGGTGTAGTGGCTTGCACCCTCTTGTACCTTGATCGGCAGGATTGTCAGCACTGGCTACGTGACGCCAAGTAGCTGATCCCACTAGGTCAAGTATTTGAGACGTTCGGTTAGAAATATACGTCTTCCATGCATGTGGTGGTTTTTCCAACCAGGCTAGTACAATTTCGGAATCGGACCACATATATAGTTTGCATTTTGTCATGTTTAAATGCATTTGCACTATGGCGACTAATTTTGACAGTAGTAGTGCGCCACATAACTCAAGTCGTGGGAGACTTATAGTTTTCAAAGGTGCCACCTTTGCTTTTGCGACTAATAAGTGGCTTGTGGTCGTGGTGTCGCTTTGCGTGCGCACATAGATAGTAGCGCAGTATGCCTTTTCAGAGGCGTCACAGAAGCCATGTAATTCGACTTTGTGATCGGGGGAGTAATTTACCCATCGCGGAATTTGAATCTGAGAAATATCATTCAGATTATTTGCGAACTGGGACCATTTTTCTAAGCGAAGAGGTTTCACTTGTTCGTCCCAGTCGGTTCCATCTAGCCATAATTCTTGTATTAAGATTTTCGCTTGGATCATAATTGGCGAAAGCCATGCTGCGGGGTCGAAAAGTTTTGCCACCGATGATAAAATCTGTCTTTTCGTTACGGCTGATAATGTGATCAAAATTATTTGTAATACCTATACTTCCGAAGAACGGTCCACATAGTTTATGGGTTATATTTACTTCACCTGCGGCTGAGTAAACCTTAAAAGGACGCTCAAGTTTCTTTGAATGTTTTGTAAGTTTTTCGGAGACAAAGTTTTTATTAGCTCTCGTATCTGTAAGGATTTGCCGATCAGTTCTCAGGTTTATTTAAGATAATAGCTCCATGGGGGCCTTGGTTTAAAAGAGTGACACACGAAGTACAAAAAATTTAATTCAAATGTTAATTATTAATTAGATCTTGATCTAACTTTTTTATATAGACCTTAATCTAAACCTCTTATTTCTAATATAATCCTTCGGTTGACGTTTACATCAACTAAATATATTAAAAAATCTTTGGTTGTGTTTATCTCACATATCGATATGAATTTGTATCATTTGAGGATGACTTCAATGCAATTTTCGCTAAAGCGAAGCAATATCTGGTAATAAATCCAAGTCAGTCTATTACTTATAGTGTAAGTTAATTTAATACCAAATTTAATTGTAATCCATTCACGATGTCGTCGAATAATGAATGTTAAATTCTTTCGGAACATTTTCAACATAAAGTTTTGTCAACAACTGGCCTTGATCATTGCAATGTGAAAGAGTATAAAATGTTCGGTTACACCCTTTTTTCTTTTTATGTAACCATTTATTATCTGCGCAGATATGTTCAAGATATTGAATTTTTAAGAAATTTAAAAATAAAACGGAGCTGTGAAACTACCAAAGGGAGAGTTTGCTTACCAATAACTTATCGACTGTACATAATAGTTATACTGTATGATGGTGCAGGAGTAGAGCAGAAGATGGCCCGTCGGAGGCGCTTTATATAATCATATGTTTCATAATGTTTTGTTCAACATTCATCGAATGTTATTGCAAAATCGACAGCTAAAACCCAGACACACATGTCAGAAAACACAAACTTGATAGTTGCCGTTTAAATAACTCATTGTTCCGTGCAATGCTTCAGATATATTTGTGAGCTATTATGCACTCATCTCAAATTATGATTCAATTTTTTATTATTATTTTTTTTTTTTTTGAAGTAATAAAGTATTCAAATAATTCTTACATGAATATTGAACACATGCTTATGTTTTGACATATAATTTTATTTATTTATGAATTGTTGAATTATAAAGTAGCCCATGCCCGTCCCGAGTTTCCAAGCTACATCATCGCCAATTTTCAGCAAAATCGGTTCAGTCGTTCTTGAGTTATAAATACACACATAAATTGCGCCGATAGGACCTCCTCCCGGACGAAAGGAATACCCGTGCAAATTTTCACGTATTTCTATATAAGAAGATTAAATTTTTCTGCCGGGTTTAATTCCCTTGGTACAAATATTGGTTTTGGTTTCATTGGACTTTTTTGCATTTGATATGAGCTGCCTCCATTCTTTGCGTTGATTGAATAATTCCTTAGGTTTATATTTTGAATTTTAAGGCAGGAAGCGTATGCTTCGGTTAGGTTCTTGGGTCGTTGAATGACTAGTATTCTGGACAATTCGCCGCTTAGGCCTCTGATAAATATATCAACGGCTCGGCTCCTATAGGTTTCCAGTTAAATAGTATTTGTTTCTGTGGAATAATCCTGACTCTTTATTTTTTTATTATCTGCGATAATTGGCGATTGGTTCTTGCGTAGAATGGTTCTACACTCTAGTGTTTTTGGGATAAGGATCCCATTTCGTGTTCTAAAATCCTAAGATCGCGTTTGTCTGCATAGTGCAGTGACAAACAGTTTTTGATTGTTCCCCAATCATCATTAAATATATTATATAAAATTAAGGCCGTATCCGCAGGGTTTTTAATTTTCTGCCTAATAATTCGCAAGAGTGCTCTATACAGTGGCTTTGTTCTGACTACTTCGTAGTCCTGTAAAACAGATTCGACATTGTGAATCAAGGAAACGAATTGGATCGGATCTCTTTCAAATATTGGGAGATTCTCCACGCTGACCGGTAATCTACTAATTTCTATAAAGTCTGACTCAGTTAAGGGAATAAGGTTACTTGAAATAGAGCTTTCGTTGTGGGGACTAATTCTACTTTCTAACTGGTTTATCCTAATGCTCAATATTTTGAATTGTTCCATCTCTGCATTAACACCACCTGTTAGGAGTTTAGTGGCTTCCTGAGTTTGTTCCTCTCTAAAGTTTACTACTATTTACAAAAATTTTATTCGACCGACTATATTTATTGCTATTAACAATTTTTTAAGATTTGTATTTATCGGGTAGATATAAATTTTATATAAACTTAAAATAAGATTACAGGAGTATCAGCTTCTGCATTCCCTTTGAACTGTCCACTGGATTCTTTTTGAAGCGTTAGTCCTCTACTGGGGAGTGGGTGATATCACTTTAGGCGTTGATTTGGTGGCTTTTTTGTTTTGGTTGCCCACTTTATAGGTATTTTAATTCTTATTATTTAATTTCTTGATATTTCTTTTGCATTTGCCAATTAATAAAACATTTAATTGTTGGCTTTATTGCTATAAGAAGTTTTCGATTTGTTAGTAAGCAAAAATGAACATGTATTGCCACATATTGTTTTTTTTTTATTGTATGATTTTTATGTTCAACTAGTAAGATTTTATTAATTTTCTAAGTTCTTAGTGAGTAGAACATTCTTAATTTTTATCAATGTGAGTTTCTGTTGCGGTTTTGAAAAAACCTTACCGGTTCCATATGGTGCGTCCTAAAAACCGCCTTGTTCAGAACCAACAATCAGTATAATCCATTCATACGCAAATTGCTGTACTTTTGTACCTTTGTGTTATTATTATAATAATAATCCTTTTTTTTTTTAAGTATAAAATATTTAAATGATTCTTACAAACATGAATTTTGAACAAATGCTTATGATGAAAAATAATTTTTGTATTTATGAATTGTGTTAAAGTTTAACATAAACAGATAAAAATCCTATATCCGTCCCCTGGTTCCCGCCAATTTTCAGCCAAATCGGGTCAGCCGTTCTTCAGTTATAAATAGTGTAAGTCTCACGACTTTATTTTATATATGTATATATATTTATCGTATCTATATCTATTGGTATTTAAATGTAACACCGTTTTAAAGCCCTTACTAATCGGGGGTATTCTAGTCTAGAAATGCTATTTAAGGGAATTTTTTAAAGTCCAATAAAAAAAACTAAGAACATTTTTACTATCCCAATTTTTATCAGATATTTATTGATATTTTAAGAATACAAAAAAAAAAACATAAAAAAAAAATTTGTGATAATTTGATTAATTGCGGCGTGGTGGCGTGGCGGGGGTTGAAAATAAGGGTGCGCCCTTCTTGACACGATTCCAACACTTTAATCAGTACAAATGCCGCTATCGTGCAGTTGACTAGGATAAATAAAAAAAAATTTCAGTAAATGGCGACTGTTTGAATTTTTTGCCCGTTTTTTGGCTTTTTAAAAATAGTAAAAATCAAAATTTTTTAATAATCCTAGTTCCAACAATAGATAGATATAAAGAAGGTCCACAAATTAATCGGTTCATTAGAACTTGAGAAATCATGTCAGAAGTGTTGAAAATAGTAGTTTCGATAAAAACGCGATTAAAGATTTGAGTCTAACTGCAGGCAGTTGCACGCTGCGTCACTAAAATAGCTATAAGTCGGTAAATAATAGGAATTTTAAAAATTCCTCTGGGGAATATATTCTTAAAAGTCCAGTCTTTAAGAATATGCAAAAAAATTGATTTTTTCAAAATTCTGGACTAGAATACCCCCTTAATTAAACGGATTTAATCGATATCGATTTTTGTGTTATTAACGTATAAAATGGGTATGGTCGGATAGATTAAGTTCTCTAGAACAATAATATATATAGGCCCAGGAAATTTATAGCTTTCGAGATATTTGCGTTTAAAGTAGAAAATTACCACTATTTGAATACATATTTTTTTCGATTTGAAATTATTTTTACACTTATGTATATTTTTAATTTTTATGTTCACCAACACTTCCCTAATTCACTAGTACACATTTTTTTACATTATTTAGTGCAAAAATAGTCTTATACCAATATTAAACGAATTGGCCAAATCTATGTATTTAACAAAGACTAAAGGATTGCAGTCTGCCAAATAATCAGTTTTACCTTATCGACATCTTTTGTAAATGAACTAAAAGAAATAAAGAAAACAGAGTATACCCAAATAAAGGAATTTTACAGTTGTCTATCGCTAAAATCTTTTTATTCTATTTTTCTTTTTTATTGGCAGCCTTGGGCCGCACTTCAAAAGAAATAACCGTGATCGGTCCAACACCCGTGGTGTTTCAAGTTTTTTTTTTTTCGCGTACAACTCCGTTTTGTTAATCTTTCTATACTATTTTTGTTACTTTGGTAAAATATATTAGTATGGTATCACTGATTATTTAACAGTTTGTAGCTCTTTCGTTATTGTGGATATAAAAGTGCAAAATATAAGTATAATATTAATTTTAAATCGAAAAAATACGTACTTAAAATAGAGGTAATTTTCAACTTTAAACGCAAATGTCTCGAAAACTATTGGTTTCCTGCTCTAAGGCTATAACTGTATATATTCTTGATCTGTAAAACCTCCTCTATCCGCCCATATCCATTTTATTCCCGAAATCCTAGGACGGTATTCTAAAGCAGACCCACAAAGATACATACAGTGGCTCCAAGGCAAAGTCGAACACCGTAGAAAAAAATGTTCCTTCCTAAAAAATATTTGAACCAAAGCAGTTAGAAAAAAAGGTAAAATATTTTTTCAATTACTTATTTATTTCAGTTCCAAAATATAAAAACAAAACACATAAATTAATTCAGTATTATAAAATATTCTACTAAAGCAACAAATAAGAGCAAATTCAATGCACAAGCCAAACTCGGACATTGGCAACTATCCTCTAAATAAGTGCAACTCTGTCGAAGAATTGCAACCATCTTCAAGTAGAATGTTTGGCTGACTAACGGGAATTCACTCATATTTTTTTTAATAATCTTATATATAGTTGGAATTACGATTTTTGATTTGAAAATGTCTAGGCAAAGAGGCCAAACCAGTATTGAATTCAGAAAGTTGGTTTTTAAGCATTCCAACGATGAAAAATCCGTCCATGAAATTGCTGAAATTGTTGACAGAAGTCGTTTTACTGTCCACGATATTATTGAGCGCTTCAAAACCAACAAAGAAGTGGAAAACAAGCTTAAAGCTGCACACAACAAGATTTTTACCGACGCAGATAAGCGATACCTGTTACGAAAGGTTAAAGTCCTTAGCGCACCAAAGTTAGCTGTTATAGCTGAAAATGAGTTGGGGAAGAAATCTAGTGCATCTACTATACCCGACAGAAGCCGTTGATCAGCAAACGAAATCAGACCATCCGATTAAAATTTGCAAAAGAACATGAAAATAGGAATTTTTCGTTCTGGAAAAATGTTATGTTTACTGACGAAAGTAAATTTAATGTTTTTAGCTCCGATGGAAAACCATATGTTTGGCGGAAACCAAATGAGGAGCTGCAACTGCGCAATCTGAGACCAACTGTTAAACATGTTGGCGGATCGGTTATGGCTTGGGGTTCATTTTCGGCTTCTTGACCAGGGTCTTTGCATTTAGTTGAAGGAATAATGAACCAGAATGACTATCTTAACATTTTAAGAGAAAATTTACCAAACAGTTTTAAAAAATTGGATCTCAGTGATAATTGGTATTTCTATCAAGACAATGATCCAAAAGCACAAGGCCTACAAAGTGCGTTCTTGGTAACTTTATAATTGCCCCCACGTTCTGGAAACGCCACCCCAAAGTCCAGATATTAATCCGATCGAAAATTTATGGGACTATCTCAACTCAAAAATTCGACAGCATTCCGTATCAAGCAAAAATGATTTGAAATCTATCTTATTACAAGAATGGGAACAAATCGAACCTAGTTTTTGCGAAAAATTAGTTAAATCAATGCCTAACCGGCTCAAAATGGTTACTAAAAGTAAAGGTCTTCATACTCATACAAAATATTAGTTTTTAAAATATACTATAAATCGAAATTTCAAAAAACTTGTTGACTGTCCGAGTTTGGCATGTGCATTGAATTTGCTCTTTTTGAATTAGTTTATATGTTTTGTTTTCATATTTTGGAACTGAAATAAATAAGTAATTGAAAAAATATTTTACCTTTTTTTCTAACTGCTTGGGTTCAAATATTTTTAGGAAAGAATATTTTGCTCTGCGGTGTCCGACTTTGGCTTGGAGCCACTGTATATCCATATTAATATTATAAATTCGAAAGTAACTCTGTCTGTCTGTTACTATTTCACGCCCAAACGGCTGGACGTATTTTGATGAAATTTGGTATGGTGATAGATTATAACCTAGAAATTGTCATAGGCTATAAATAATCACGCCATGTTCTTAGGGGGTAGGCAGTAGGCAGATAACTAAATTGAGTTAGTGATTTTTAGTCGTTTTTGTTGGGACTTTTGCTCTTTCACGTCTAAACGGCTGAACGGATTTTGATGAAATTTAGTAAGGTAATAGATGGTAACCTAAAAACGGATATAAGATCAAAATGATCTCGTCATCGTACTTAGGGGGTAGGAAGTAGGCAGAAAACTGAATTTAGTTACTGATTTTTTTATGGTTTTTGCTGGGAGTTTTGCTCTATCATGTCTAAACGGCTGAACGGATTTTGATGAAATTTAGTTAGGAGATAGATAGTACTTAGTTAAATTTTTATTATTAGGTAGTTGAGGTAGCTGTTAGATGTAGGTATTTTCTTAACCAATCATTCATATCTCTAGGTTTACTCAGATACGTATTATTCTTTATGTTTACAGTCGCTTTCATTTGTTAATTCTCAATTGAAAAAGTAAACACAATGACTGCGACAGATTGCAGCAGCACGACAGTGAACTGAAAACGTCGTTGTTCATCTTACTACATGTACATTTTGAGAAGCAACAACAACACAATGGCCGGCATGTACACAAAACAACGCAGTTGTCCATTTTGTATGTACACAATTTCGTTGCGGCATACTAATTCCTTTCACTTCAATGAAATTTTAATATTTTGTTCAAAGTGAAATTTTTTATGCAAAAAATAAGTAAATAGGTCAATATTTTTGCTTTAAATTATCAATTGTTATTACAAATGATATAATAGAGCTATAATATAGCTATTTCATGCTTTTATTTATAAAATAACGTCAAGTTTGTTAGAGCTGTGAATAATTTTACATTTTACATATTAGTGGCATCACCACTCTACCTCATCTTTCTATCTTCCATTCTACTGTCAACTCTACTGTCGTCCTACTGTCGTTGGCAAAAATCGGAGGATATTGAAGTTAGCGAGAACGACAACTGTCGGCCTGCAGTCGTGCAGCTGTCAAAATAACACTGCCCTTAAGAACGTGTGTATTTTAATATTTGACAGATGTAGTTTGCAGTCTGTCGCAGTCATTGTGTTTACACTTTCATGTGCATGTTAATATGTATGTAGCATATTGTTTATGATGCATGGTATGGTATTGTTTTCATCTGCACATGTTGTGTGACCTTGGGTTTGTTTAAATGTGAGTACATTTGCAAACATTTGCTAAAATGTATTCTAAGAACCCATGGGTTATCATATGTAAACATTTTATCCTTAGTAATGCTTTTGTTATTGTTTGTTGAATGCTATTGTTTTGCATGACAATGCATTTTAAGGGGTCCCGGTGGTCTAGAACGCTCAAATTAAGGGTTTTTCTGAATTTTTTTTAAGGTTTAAAAAAAGAGCAATCAATTTAAAATTTTTACAGTTTACTTATACACGTATGAAAAGTACAAAAATATTTCGTTCTTAAAAAAAAAAAAATTTAACAATATTAAAAATGGCGTCCAAAAAAAGCTATCTTAAAAAATTACTCCCGGTGCCGTTGTTGATTTTGACTCTTCTGAACATCTGAAACATAAAAACCAAATAAATTATTAATCAGTAGGAGTGCAGCTATCGCTGGTACTACAACCAAAAAATAAAATTGAAAATTAAAAAAATTTCGCGCTTTTGAAGTTCAGATTCTGAAACAGCTATTTTTGGACCTGTTTTAGAATAAAAAAAGTCGAAGTTCTTAAAATTAAAATTTGATCGTAGTCCCCGCGATAGATATTGATCTTATAAACACCATATTAAAATTTCAAGTGATTCGGAAGGATGGGTTTTTTTTTTCATCAAAGGCACGCCGAAAAAAGTAGTTTTGAGATAAATGAGTTTAAAGTATCCATTCATCGAGCGCCTCTACCGCGCGAATTACGAAACAATTTTAGACGACCGGCTCTTTAGAGTGTCAGAATAAATGTGTCTATTTATTTCAAAGATTTTCTTGCTTTTGTAGTTTTACAAAAATACTTATCTTCTAATTTACAAAAATTCTTATGTTTGCGATTACATGAGGCAACTTTAGTTGCTAATTCTCGGGCGATTCTCTTTTGCTGTCGCCCATTACCTTCACACGAGCAACTTGTGTTGCGCAACTCTGCTCGAGTTTTTTTCTCATTCTCTTTCACTTTACTTTAACCCATTGTCTCTTCTTTTTCCTTATAGGTATTTGGGCCACTCTATCACATATATTAATCAGCTCTGTCAATTAAGAAATACATTTTATTTATTAAAACAAAGATATATCACCCTTTTTACTATCGTCTGAATCAATAAGTATGGCTTCCTCCATACATTTCACAATATCTTTAATTAATTCGATTTTTTCCTCATACTCCATTTTCTAAAATATTTATATTATATTATGAATATTTGAATACATATTTGCAAATTAATTACCAAAAGATGAAATTAAATTTTTTAAATATATTCAAAATATTAATTTCAAAAAAATATACGCAAATGCAACTATGTACTACGAAAGAAAGAACACGAATGCCGAAAAACGTCGCAGCGAACTGTTACGAATAAGAACACAAAGCGAGTTGCTGAACACGGGAAACTCGGCGCGATTCTCCTCTCCTCGTCGCCCCCTCGCCTATAAACTAAGAGTTGCCGCAACAAAAGTTGCCTCATGTGATAAGGCTCTATCTGTGGGAAAATTCCACAGTGCTGCTTATCCTTTATTACTATCATGTGGCTGCATTTGCATTTAATATTTATTTAGGATCAGTGTTTCTTCTCATATCCTAATTTTACATATCCTCTGGTTTTCTTAAATAAATGTATCCTCTTATCTACCAGACTATCTTCACACCATCTGTGTTTGCTGTTGTTCTTGGGTTAGCATGGGATGTAACTTATTACTATCATCTGGCTGCACTTGCATTTAATATTTATTTAGGATCAGTGTTTCTTCTCATATCCTAATTTTACATATCTTCTGGTTTTCTTAAATAAATGTATCTTCTTATCTACCAGTCTATTTTCACACCATCTGTGTTTGCTGTTGTTCTTGGGTTAGCATGGGATGTAACTCCTCCCCCCTTAGATTCAAAACTCTCCTGAGGTTTGTTTACAATTTCTATTCGCATTTGTTTTTGTTTTCTTAACATATACAAGAGAAGGCTTATTAAAAGTAAAATAATAATAAAAATTACAAATGAAATTGAATAATTAATTTTCTTATGGTACTTAAGTTCTTCTATTTTTTCTATGTTCTTTAAATGTTCCAGTCTCATATCTTCAAATGAAATTTTATTTGTAAAATTAGTTTCTTCATTTACAGGAAAGTAAAATCTTTGTTGGAATATTTTTACCTTATTAGAGAAAATTTGATTGTTAATTTCTAGTGTACAATTTTGGTAGTGTATTAAATAATTTCCTTCCAGTATTACTTTCCTGTGATCACAGTCTTGTACTAGCTTAGTATTTTTCAAATTTTTTAATATTAATGTTTCATCGTCAATTTCAATTATTTCTGTTATTTCGTTCTTAATTAATAGACATGTTTTTGTAAAAATACAATGTTTTGAAGTTTTTAATTCATTAAGTGTTTTGTCTTTTTCATATGTATAAGTTTTATTATTGTAATTAAAAACTGTTTCTGAAACGGAAGTAATTTCTCTCATTTGTTCATTTGAAATGGGCTGAATAACTTTTAATTGAACTGTGCTAAAATTTCGTGGTACTTTTACTATTAAAAGGAGCAGTTTTTCTGCATACTGAATTGTACACATTTTTAAATGTTGCTACTTAAATAGGTCTGTTTCGTATATATCAACTTCTTCACTTGTCAAAATTCCTGGATGTAATAATCCATGTTTGGCGGCTGCAATGCTATCTTGAATATGATCAATTTTTTCTTTAAGGACATGTATTCTTAAGATTTGCTCGTTAAAAATGTTTTTTAATGCAGCATCCTTTAGAATTTTATCATTTCCTCTTACATAATCTAGTATTTTTTCCCTGTCTTGTTCTATTGTTGTTTTTAAATATTTAAATGTTTTTTCAAAATATTTATTTATTTTAACTTGTTGGTTTAAGGTTTTAATAGAATTGTGCATATTTTGATCAATCACCTTTGAGTGATCCTCAATATCCTTTCTATCTATGCCATCCATTGTTCAAAATAAATATTTATTCATTGTCCCAACCAAATTAAATAATCCTCTTTTATGCCTATTCGCACTAGATTTAGGTATTAGGGTTTTGACTTTTGTTTTAAGGATTAAGAGTTCATTCCTAAGTAAATCGCGATGTAATGGCCTCAAGAGATTTGTATTAAAAGTCATGTTGTTAATTAAATATAAAATTTCATAAGGGTCTATGGCGTGTATTATAAATTCTGATGAAACTACAATTTCCGTTTTGGATGTACTAATTTCCACATATCCGCTGTTTTCATGAATCGGTTGGATGGTTAAAATGGACATTGCTGTTGAAGCCATTGTCATTAGTATCAAAAATATTAGTGTCCAGTTGATCTGCAAATTTATTTTCTCTTTTAATATTGGTTATATGTACATTATCTAGTTTAAGCTTCCTATATCGTGGTGCGTTCTTATGACGTACTGCCACATAATTCTTAACAAATGCTTCTTCTTTATTTATTACAACATTTTCTCTTTTTTCATTAAGTTTTTTAATATTGTTTTCTTTTGTTTCTTTTAATTTTTTGAATATTATTTCTTTATTTACTTTCCCATTTTCTATGTAAATTGGTCTTTCCTTAGTTACCGAATGAATCGATTTGTTATAAAATTCGATACATCTAAACATTTTTTCTTGAACTGAGAGAGTCCTATATTCTAATTCAGCAACTCTAAGTTTTTCGCTAATAGTATTATGAAAACGTTCTATATCCGAATTCCCTGTATGACTATTTGGCTTGGTAAAATGAACCTCTATATTTTCTATGTTAAAAAAATCCTTAACATTAACGTTATTAAATTCATTATCAGCTATAATTTTTCTTGGCTTTCCTTTAATAGAAACATATTGTCTAAGTTTTTCAACAAGAGTCAAACTATTTCTGTTTTCCAAAGGCAATGCCATTGCAAATTTTGAGAATTTATCTATAGTTGTCATGAAAGTTTGCTTTAGGAATGTAAAAGTATCAACATGAACAATATCATTAATTTCAGTAGGAGTTTGTGTTATGTGAAACTTAGGTTTCAACGGATTTCTGTCATACTTTACTTTATTACATATATCGCAATTGTTTATATATTTTTGTATTAACTCTTTTAGTTTTTTAATATATATAAGGTGTTTTAAACCATTATAATTTTCATTTATGCCAGCATGCCCAGTTTCATATTTGTGGTACTTTGAAATGTACCGATATGCCTCTGTTTCATCTGACAAGTCTTTGGCATGAAATAAACATTTAAAGAATTTGATACTATTGCCAAATATTTCGATTAATTTTAGTTGAACTTTGTTGTATTCGGAGTCAGCTATTTCTGAAAAAATTCCCGCTTTTTTTGTTTTAACATGTGTCCTTAAGATGTCTACCATGTATTCGCTATTAATGTCATCTTGGCTTATGTAAATCTTAAGATTTTTACCTATTTTTTCAGTGTCTCTTACTTTATGTTCACATAAAATAATTTGAGTCTGAAAACGATTGATGACAGATTCAAGTGTAGGGATATGGTCATTTAATTCTTCTACTTGAGAGTGAATTGTAGCTGCTGTACTCATGTTATCATCTTCTTCAGAAGTTTGATTTATGAGGCAGATTTCTCCAGAATCTACATCTAATCTGCTAAGAAAGTCGGCCAATGTATTTTCTTTGCCTTTTATATATTGAATACATATATCGTATTCTCCAAGTTTCAGAAGCCACCTTTGTAATCGAGGATTTATGTCTTTTCCTTTATATTTTGTTTGTAACCACTTAAGTGGTAAATGATCTGTTAAAAGATCGAATTGCCTACCATAAATGTAGGGTCTAAAATAATTAACTGCCCAAACGATGGCTAAGAGTTCCTTTTCTGTTGTGCTATATTTCTTCTCGTGTTCATTAAGTGTCCTGCTAGCATAGCAAATGGGATGGCCATCTTGCATTAATACGGCACCAATTGCAAAATTGCTAGCATCAGTTGCAACTTTAAATTTCTTTTCGAAATTGGGATATTTTAATATTGGATCGTTAACTAAAAGTCTTTTTAGTGTATAAAAAGCGGCTATAAATTGTTGATCTTTAATATTAATACGAACTCCCTTTTTAAGAAATTTTGTCATGCCAATAGCAATTTTAGCGTAATCTTTAATGAATTTCCTATAATATCCTGTTGCTCCTAAGAAAGATTTAATTTGCTTCACTGTTTCAGGAAGCTTTAATTTTTGAATTGCTTCTATTTTATTAGGATTCGGTTTAAATCCTTCTGTAGTTAAAATGTGACCAAGATATTCAGTAGTCTTAGCAAAAAAATTGCATTTATCGATTTGAATTTTTAAACAGTGTTCTCTTAATTTTTTAAAAACTTTTTCTATACTTTCCTTGTGTTCTTGAAGAGAGGAACTAAATATGAGAATGTCATCTAAATAAACAACGCATATTTTATTAATGTATTCTCTTAAGACAGAGTTCATTAATCTTTGGAAAGTGGCTGGGCCGTTCTTTAGACCAAATGGCATTCTTATGAATTCATAATGACCTAACGGTGTAGAAAATGCAGTTTTTTTTCTATCACATTCTTTTATAAGAATTTGATGGAAACCTTTGGCTAGATCAATTGTCGTAAAATATGTTGCTTGACCTAATTTTCCAGATATGCCATCTGTATTTGGAATTGGGAATTTATCAGATATAGTTATTTCATTTAGAGCCCTGTAATCTATTACTATTCTCCATTTCTTTTTACCAGAATTATCCATTTTCTTTGGGACAATCCAAAGTGGTGAATTGTATGGGGAGCAGCTTTCTTTAATTATTGCCTGGTCCAGCATTTCTTTAATTTGTTTGGTTATCTCCTCCTCGTGTATTTGAGGGTATTTATAAATTTTTGAATATACAGGCTTTTCAGTTGTTGTAACGATTTCATGTTGTACTTCATGAGCATGGGTTAGCTGTTCATTTTCTCTAAATATAAGGTCATTATTTTTCCGTAGTATTTCCTTTAACATTTTCCTTTCTACAGTATTCATATCGGGCCTTTCTAGGATTGAAAAGTCTTTCTCAATTGGTTCAATTGAATGAATTTCTTCCTTAACAAACGGGCATGGATTTAAAAATTGAATTTTATTGCCATTAATATAAATGTAATTTTTTTCAAAATTAATTATTGCATTTAATGGTCTCAAAATATTCTGCCCTATTAAGCAGTCGAATTTTCTATTAAAAAATGGTGTTAAATGCCAATGCACGAAGTTTTCACTATTGAATTCCGTAGGCAAGGGAGTTTTCACTTCTTCAGTAATGAAAAATTCACCACTCATTGTTTTTAATTTAATGGGATTTTCTAATTTATTTTTCCTAAATCCTAAATCTACTTTACTATTTAAAACTGAAGTTGTTGAACCGGTGTCGATTAAACACTTCAATCTATTTCTACCTATAGTTAGTTCTACTATTGGTAGCTCCTCCCCCGGGCTGGTGACCGAAAATTTTCGCCCTGATTGTAATCCATATGGTCTACTTCCATGGGCACAGGCTTTTGACTTCTATTGCTATTCCTACTTTGTTGTGAATAGCTATTTCGTGATGCTTGTTGTGGGTTAATATTATTATTATTCATTCTACTATTATTTCCCCAAAAACGTTGTTGCGTTGGAAAAGAAGGCTGAGGATTACTAGCATGTACCCTATTGTTTGAATCGTAATTATTTTGTGAGGGGTAATAACGCTGCCCATAGTTACTATATTTATTTTTATTTTGCTGGATTAATCCAGTATCCTCTAAGCAATAAAAAGCTTCCCTTAGTTTTCTAATATCCCTACTCAAAATTATGGAGGACAAATGAGGACTAATTCCGTTTAAGAAGGTTTTTAGAAAAAATGCCTCGTTGGCTTCCGGTGAAAAGGCTATGGGTTTCTCACTATCAAATTCGTACTTAATATTAGTTTTATCTAAAATATCCCTTAATTTTACAAAATATTCACTTACATTGTAGTGCTTAACGTTGATTGCCTGGTGGTACAGACTCCTGTAGCTCTCCTTTACCCCGAAGTTCCGGATGAGTTCCTCCTTTACGTCGTCCCACATCGGTGTGCTTCCTAAAGGTCGGACTACCTTCAGGGCGTCTCCATTTATTTTCGTTAGTACGTAGCGTTGAATAACAAATTCCTTTAACGATGGGTTATCGTTAAAGAGGCGGAGTATGGCATCCACTTCTCTTATAAATGAGGATAGGTCGTAACCATCACTTCCGTTGAATGGCCTTATTCTCGAAGCTTCCTTCAGGAGCTCGGAGCTGTTAATAGTTGCCATGGTGATGTTCGAATTTTCTTCTTTTTTTTTATAAAAACTGTTTTAAGGCCTCGGAAACGCCTTATTTTTATTTTTAAAATTGATTTTGTTTTTTTTTTTTTTATGTGTGGATTTTCTTCGGAAAATCCGAGCGACCCGTTTGACCAATCTTAAGATTATGTCAGACGTTTACCGACTGCGCCAATTACGAAACAATTTTAGACGACCGGCTCTTTAGAGTGTCAGAATAAATGTGTCTATTTATTTCAAAGATTTTCTTGCTTTTATAGTTTTACAAAAATACTTATCTTCTAATTTACAAAAATTCTTATCTGTGGGAAAATTCCACAGTGCTGCTTATCCTTTATTACTATCATGTGGCTGCATTTGCATTTAATATTTATTTAGGATCAGTGTTTCTTCTCATATCCTAATTTTACATATCTTCTGGTTTTCTTAAATAAATGTATCTTCTTATCTACCAGACTATCTTCACACCATCTGTGTTTGCTGTTGTTCTTTGGTTAGCATGGGATGTAGCTTATTACTATCATGTGGCTGCATTTGCTAGGATCACACCATCTGTGTTTGCTGTTGTTCTTGGGTTAGCTGAACGGCAGCCAGAAAGAAAACGTACGTTTTCAATGAGTACGTGGAAGGCATTTAATGGTGCCGCTTTTGAGTATGACAATTTGATCGACTATGTTAATCACCGATTGGTTATCATTGAGAGAATGGAAAAAAAATGTAGATATTGTGAAGCACTGAAATGGAAAGAAGAAACTCCAGGTATGTGCTGTTCTGGTGGAAAGGCTAAAATACCATTACTTGGCTAGCCAGAGGAACCTCTTAAATCTTCACTTTTATACGACAGTAACGAATCGCGCCGGTTTTTAAGCAGGATTAGAAAGTATAATTCTTGCTTTCAGATGACGTCATTTGGTGTAGATAAAGAGGTCGTAATGCCTGGATTTTCACCTACTTTGATTATAGGTTGGTGGTATAATGCACCGTTAATAAATGAAGTCGCAGCCATGGTTACAGGCGAACAGTTTGTTTCCCGTGATATAGTTTTACAGGCCCGAGGTGACACATTAACCAGGGTGCCTGATACTCATACATTTTATGATGCGTTGCAATATCCGATCATATTTAGTAAGGGACAAGAGGGGTACCACTTTCAAATTCCTCAAATTAATCCTGTAACAGGTCTTCCCTTACATAACAAAAAGGTTTCATGCATGGATTTTTACGCCTACAACATGATGATACGAGAAAACAACTTTAACATTTTACAAAGATGCAAACAACTGGCCAATCAGTTTTACGTTGACATGTTGAAAGCGAGAGGTTTTGGAAATTGCTCCAAAAAATTTGCTCGCAAATTAGTGAAAGAGACCGTTCACAACGACCACGGATACCCGCAGTATCGTAGAAGAGCGGCAGCAGACGGAGGTCGAACAGCAACCGTGAAGCTCCGAAATGGTAGCGACGTTATGGTTGATAATAGTTGGGTAGTCCCCTATTCACCAATTTTATCAAAAATATTTAACGCCCACATATGTAAATGTTGAGGCATGCGGTTCAGTATATATATCAAGCTATTTTCAATTTTAGAAATACTGATCTTGCGAATCCCGTAGATGAGGTACAAACTTAGCAGCAACGAAACCGTGTGGCGTCTGTTAGGATTTCCGTTGCACGAAAGGCATCCCACCGTGATATATCTCAGCGTGCATTTAGAAAATGGTGAACGCGTTTTTTTTAATGAACACAATTTCCACGAACGAAAAACTACTCCGCCAAAAACCACTCTCACTGCTTTTTTTGATCTTTGTATCAGAGATGAGTTTGCAAAAACTTTTCTTTATGTCGAGGTGCCGAGGTATTATACTTGGGATGCAAGTAGGAAAACTTGGAAACGTCACATTCAATGTACTTCTGTTCAGGATTGGCCTGGCGTCAAATCTGGAGATGCTTTAGGACGAGTTTATACAGTTCATATTAGTAACATGGAATGTTTTTGTCTACGCATGCTTTTACACCATGTGCGCGGAGCTGTGTGAAGTTGGCACCCCACTTTAACCGATTGCAAAATTTCTGTGCATATTCGAAGCAGCTTGACGCGCCGAGGATTGTAGTAATTAATTTTTCGTTTGTAGTTGGGCCGTTAATCCAGAATTTATTTTTTTTTAACATATGGACAAAATTAATCGACAGGTCACCGGATATTTTGTTTTCTAAGTCGAAATGGTTTGTAGTTTATTGTAGTTGAAGCGAAATTTCAATTGGCGGTATATATGCTCATAGATCATCATTAATTGTTAGACGATACAAGAATTATTACGGAGAGCTATGGTTGTTTTTCTACCCTATCGAAAATTAAAACTACATGATTGTAGTAACAATTCTTTTACTTGTAGTCGAACTATCACATCAGCATTGATGTTCAAACTACCTGAAGGGTTAATTTTATCGATGACTCGCCGGATACCCGATATTTATAGTCAAAATAGTTTGTAGTTTTTTGTAGTTAGTGTAGAATTTTTATCCGAATAATAAATTTTGATAAATCAATAACCACGGAACGATTTTAACATTACTATTGAGAGTTTCGCTCATATTCCGATCGTCGCTAGATTGGAAAGTAGTTTTAAGATAGTTTTATAATTTATCATCAGTTTTTCTAAGTTTTATAAATGAAAAAAAAAACCATGAAGATACGGTATTGGGTCTAGATGGCGTTGTAAGATCCTCGTAATCCGCCATCTTTTTCCGGTTATACACGTGGTACCGGCATAAGTCATTCTCGTGGTGAGGAAAAATGATTGTTGCTGCGTTTTCCAAATGAACATACATTATTTTTATTTTAAAAGTTACCTGTGTATTTATGAAACAAAAGCTGATTTTTATCAACAACTGGAGGTAAAAATGCGATAGTTTCATACTATTTTACGGGTTGATATCCATTATAACCTATTTCAGAACTTTTTTATACACCTCTGTTAAGAACATCTTCCGCATTTACAAAATCTCTAACATGTTTCCCATTTATTCATTACAGCACAGCTCGTTTCCATTCGTGTTTCTGAAAACAAGATCTGCACAATCTTCCTGTTATTCGTAAGCATCGTTAAATAGCATGTAATTGAATTTTTATCGGCTCTTGACACATCTTATTTTCTACACATTCTATTTCTATAAAGTAATATATATAACTAAAACTTCACTTCGACGGAAGCTGTGCTGATAAAAATCTGACAATGCCGATCAAACCCCGTTTCACCTGTGACGATTTATTTGAAAAATCTAAAACGTGGAGTTTTTTACAAGATGGGAAATATTTACCGTACGCCCATGAAATATGGGAGGCTGCTTCTCTTAACACTCAAAAACAAATGTCCAAATCATACATCTATCAGTACATTACTCAAAATCGAGGAATGATAAATAATTTCTAATAAAATGATTATTTGTTTTACTATAATAATTATTTGCTCCTTAACTCGATCTTGAATACTTTGAAATTTCTCCGACCCGGAACATTAACAAAATGTTGAACTGCAAAATCCAAGGTAAGTCGGGAAAATATTCATAAAAGCGTATTTGTTTTCAACCAACTATGAACATGTTTTTACTGTGCATTAGATTCTATTCTTGATAAATTCGGAATATGAGCGAAACTCTCAATAGTGATGTTAAAATCATTCTGTGTGTAATCCATTATTGATTTGTCAAAATTTATTATTCGGATAAAAATTCTACACTAACTACAAAAAACTACAAACCATTTTGACTATAAATATCGGGTATCCGGCGAGTCACCGATAAAATGAATCCTTAAGGTAGTTTAAACATTAATGCTGATGCGATAGTTCGACTACAGATAAAAGAATTGTTACTACAATGATGTACTTCTAATTTTCGATAGGCTGGAATAACGACCGAAGCTCTCGGTAATAATTCTAGTATCGTCTAACAATTAATGATGATCTACGAGTATACATACCGCCAATTGAAATTTTGCTTCAACTACAAAAAACTACTAACCATCTTGACTATAAATATCGGGTACCCGGCGAGTCACCGATAAAATTAATCCTTCAGGTAGTTTGAACATGAAATTTCGCTTCAACTACAATAAACTACAAACCATTTCGACTTAGAAAACCAAATATCCGGTGACCTGTCGATTAATTTTGTCCATATGGTATTAAAAAAATAAATTCTAAATTAACGGCCCAACTACAAACGAAAAATTAATTACTACAATCCTCGGCGCGTCAAGCTGCTTCGAGTATGCACAGAAATTTTGCAATCGGTTAAAGTGGGGTGCCAACTTCACACAGCATGTGCGCGGACCTACCTCTTTCAATGATCTAAAAAAATATGACACACACGATTATTCTACATTTCGAGAGGCATATGAGGCAAGATGATTACTGGAGAATGATAACCATTGGGATGTGACACTGGAAGAAGCTGCTCAATGTAGATCAGCAGACAATATGAGAGAGCTATTTGCTGTATTAGTAGCGACATGTGGTCTTTCAAATAAAAAATTATATGACGGACGATATACATGTTGCACAGATTACAAGAGCAAAATCCCAATGTAACGTACAGTGATTTAATTTACAATGAGGGTCTGACAAAAATTGAAGACCAGGTTAAAACAATTTCTGGAAAGGATTTATCAGATTATGGAATGAACAGACCACAGAGAACCTAGGAAATCAGTAGCGATTTAATACGGGAACTAGATTACCATACTGCTTCCTTACAACAACAATTAACAAATTCTGTTCCAGGTTTGAACCCATAACAAAGGTAAGTATTTGACAATGTTGTCAAAAAAATCGAAGATGGCGAAGGTGGTTTGTTATTTTTGGATGCTCCTGGAGGCACGGGAAAAAACCTTTATTTTAAACTTGCTTTTAGCCCAAATCCGAAAAGATAAAGGAATTACTGTAGCAGTTGCCTCTTCTGGAACAGCCGCCACTCTGCTCAATGGTGGTCGAACGGCACATTCGGTGCTTAAACTGTCATTAAACTTAACCCATGAAGAAATGCCAGTCTGTAATATAAGTAAAAACAGCGAGCGTGGACGAATGTTGCAGCAATGTAAATTATTAGTTTGGGATGAGTAACCATGTTCCATAAAAGAGCAATTGAAGCTCTAGATCGGACTTTGAAAGACATCAAGAGTAATCCAAATATCATGGGGGAAAAGGTGGTACTTTTAGCGGGCGATTTTAGACAGACTTTGCCGGTTATCACTAAAGGCACCCCTGCAGATGAAATAAATGCGTGTTTAAAAGCGTCAACGTTATGGGTGCACGTAAAAACGTTTAGTTTGTCTACAGATATGAGAGTGCAACTACACAATGATGTACAATCTAGACAATATGCTGCTGCTCTTCTTAAAATTGGAGAAGATCGTATGGCAATGGATGGTAATGGCATGATTACATTGGATCGTGAATTCTGCAATGTTGTGTATAATACAGATGATCTA